>NW_008632883.1:6981-18771 GCF_000691845.1 Merops nubicus | reverse complement strand
CTAAAGAAGTTGTTGAGAACCTCAGCCATGTCACTGGAGACCTTGACATCCATGCCCCAGGGCCAGCCACAGCTCTGCCCCGCACCCAGGAGTGCCCTCCTGGGACCCTTGCCCCCTGCCACCTTGTCCCTGTCACATCTCTGCTCCCAGCCCACTTGTCCCAGGGGAGGCCAGGCCGTGGGCAGCCCTGGCAGCTGCATGAGCCGCCCGGGCAGCAGAGGTGGGCCACAAGGGGGAGTCCCTGCCCAGCTGCTGCTGCCAGCTGGGTGACAGCAAAGAGGACCCAATGTCACACCGCTCAGGCCAGCACAGCTCCCTGAAGACGTCCCGGGTGTTGCACTGAGCCAAGGCAGGCTGTGATAACCCATCATCACCAAGCTGTCACCCTGGAGGGATCCTGGCACTATGTGGGCTGCCATGACCCTCCATCTTCTTATAGGTCTGAGGTTCTCCCCTCAGCTCCGAGGGAGACCTGCTGTAGGGGACTGGGAGGTCTGGGTTTTATCATTACCCTGAGGAAGGGGCTGGAGGGTTCCTCAGCTCAGGCCGGCACGCTGCACTGGCCTCCTTATCCCTGACGGCACCGCGTGATCCCTGCATGGAAGAAGGTTCAGGGCTAATGGGATGGGGACGTTTGCTGGAGTGGAGAGGAAGACCCCATGGCAGGACTTTGGATCGGGTTCTAGCCAGGATCCTGTGGGTGTTTTCCAGCTCTCCCTGCTCGAAGAGCCTCTAGGCTCTGTCAGTGCAGGCTGCAGCCCTGACTGAGGCAGACATTTCATCCTGGAGAGGAAGTAGCAGCATGTGGGGAGCCAGCCCCCCAGATCACACAGTGTTGTGCAAGGAGCAGACCCCTGCCTGGCCGTGCTGTGTCTGGATCTGACTGGGTTACCCTTCCCACGACAGACCTTGACCCTGTGGGATGACATCCCAGACTGGCCTCAGCCCACCTCCATCACTGTGGTCATGTCTGATGATCTATAGGTGCCCCCCATACCACGCTTCCCCAAGGACAGTTATGGGGTAGGGATGAGGCTTAGCCCCAGATATACTTCTGTTATTTGTGAGGACTCACACAGGAATAGACTTTACTGTAGGAAAGTATGGTGAATATGTTAGCAGTGCTTTCCACAAAACCTGATTCTCAAAAGCCACAGTTACTTCTCCTTTCCTGTGGTTTTGTGAATGGCTTTGATCCCCCAGTGTTCTTCCCTATCAGAAGTAAAACTGATTGCAAATTGCAAGCAGTTTTTCTTTTCTTCAGTCCAAAGGTATGAGTCCTGTTATTTCACAGACAATTGAACTGGACCTTCAGGAAACAGACCATAAATCATGTTTGCAATGATCAAATCAACTGTCTTGGGGCCTCAGTCCCACTGAGAGGAAGGTATGTGGCTGACTGGCTTTGTTATGTGAGAACATGTACACGTCCACTCTAGCCTACAGCAGGAAGTATGTATTAGAAAGCACCTAAGATGTGTTGAGATGGCTTTGTGAGACTTAATCTCACTACAAGGCCTAAAGTGGTGCATGCAGAACGTGCACAGCCCACACTTGGTGTCCTCTTGGAGGTGCAGGCGGTGGTCTCACAGAGATGGAGCTCATCACCTCCTGTCGACCATACCATGCGAAGTTTGGAGTCATGAGTTGTTGTGTGACTTGACAGTCCCTAGGAAACCTCCCATCAGGCCTCTGCTGTGTGGTTCCCCACAAAGTAAAGTGTCATGAGCTGAACCAGCAGCTCTAAAGTTAGACTGTGTAAGAGCTAGGCACACGACTGAGTGTGCTGTCTTTCTGTATTTCTTCAGCACTTCTCTAGTGCATGCTATACACTCAAAAAATGGTAAATTTCTGAGGAGGAAGAAGTGAAACACATGTGCTAGGCACCAGTGCATTTCAGGATAGAGGAAAAGAAGACAAATATTCACATCAGGTGCACTAGGAAGCCTCTTGTATCACATGTGCACTTTTAAAGCTTGGCTGTTTTCTTTCACTATCTTTGTTTCTTGCATAGGGCAAAGAGAGGCAGTGAGAGTGTCTACAGCTAACACCAGAGTTTTATGAGTCTGTGGCCATTATCTTGGGTGCTTGTGCCTTTGCTGGCTGCACAGGGACAAAATAAGCCTGTTTCCCAAAGCCCAGAGAACTGCCAAGGAAACAGAGAGGACATGACTTAGTGCTGCTGCTCCTCTTGCTGTAGGCTTGATAGAAGACTTTATTCCATTCATTTCACAACAGCTGCACTTGAGACATCTGTACTTGGTGTATTTACACTCCTGAATCGATTTTAGGTTATACCCAGTTTCCAGAAAACCCTCAATGTTGCTGCTCTACTGAGGTAATGCAGATAGACACACCAAGATAGACTCTGTCCTGCAGTGCTGAGGACAGTGGTTCCTGAGAAAGGATCATCCATGGAGCTCTGGGCCAATTGGTTCCAGATGGGTGGTGAAGAGCACCCTGGTTGACAGCATTCATGCCCAGAACACTGCTTGTGTTGGACCACAGAGCAATAATGCTCTTCTGTCCCAAGAAAAAGAGAAAGTCTGTACAAACCACATAGTTGAAGCAGGAGCTGCCCGGGAGAGCTGCAACAGCACAGGGAGCCAGCACACTTGGAAGCTTTAGGCCATGCAACAGTGTGTGATCTGGAAAGGAACCCAGAGCACATCTCGGTGGTGTCATCTTCAGGGATAGGAGACTGGGGGAGAGTGAGTGAGCCAGCCTTGGGCTTATAGCCCAAAATGAGGAGCACCCTGGGAATTCCTTTCCATACCCAAAGATCTTGTCTGACCTATCCAGGGAAAAGAATAAGTCTTCTCCATCCAGCTCCATGAAGACCTTCTTACCTCCAGTACTGTGTGCACTGTCCATGTCAAGGTGCTTCACATCCTAGAAAGCACTGAGAAAGCATAGCTCAGAGCAGGGTATCATTAAAGGTTTGGAGAAGGGAAATGAGCCACCTCTGGCTAGACCAGGAGACTGTCAGATCTAGGTGGTCTGTTGGTGGGCTTCAACAGCAAGGTTGTTGCAGCTGGGTCGGTTCAAGGTAACAAGTAGAGACATTTCAAGGCAAAATTGACTAATGATGAAAGCACCCTAGGGGGGTCTTGGGTACGCGACCAGGGGTGTTTTCCATAATATCCACCTCTGGATCTGGAGGGACAGAGCATTGAAGTAGGCTTGAGGTTTTGGGGGTGTTTGTGGGAGAAGAGACCTGATGTAGCCAGCAAAAAGTCTGGACCGAGGCACACAGGGGACCCAGTCGAGCCTGGATTTGCTACGTGGAGACAGATGAGCAAGGAGCAGCCCTGTGGTTGGTGGGATGCTCTCTTTCTAAAGAGGAAGCCTCTTGCACCGTGTGTGACTTCCCTATGTGGCTGTTTAATTTCTGTGTCTGCACCTCTCCTGTGTTGGGGTACACTGATAACCTTTGCCAGGTGGCTCAGGCCGAGTCCTGCCTGGGACTTCATGACAGCATGGCCCTGCGGTGGCTGGCTCTGGCCTTTCTCCTGGCCCTTGCCCCTCTGCTGCTTGCGTGGAGACAGGAGGACCTTGGTCCCAAGAATCAGAGGGGACCCAAGGAAGCAGGTAAGAGCGGGTTGTGCTTCTCTCTCACAGGAAAGGTTTTGCTGCCCCTCTACCTGCATATTTGCTATTTTGGCTTTACCCTCTTCAGCCAACAGTGGCTGTGTTGGGGAGGGCTGGAGATGGTGTCTGCGTCAGTCCTGAGACACTCAGCCACCCTTTGGATTGTGGTGGGGTGAAGCTCTGCTTAGGGGTGGAGGGCAGCAAACCTTGGTGTGGTGGGAAAGCCAGCACACGCCTGAGAGCTGCAATGTCCCCCCTGGGAATGGGCAGCGTCCCTGTGAGCAGGAGGAGGCTGGTTCTTCTTGCACGGTGGACAGAGGAAGCCAGGGCAGTCAGAGCAGCACTGGCCTTCCTGGGGCAATCTAGGTAGCATCCCTACTGCAGGGGAAGGCAGTGGTGGTATTTTGCAAAGATGTGGGGAGCTGTGAGATGAATTCTTTTGTTGGCTGGAGTGCCTGCTGTCTACCCCAGTCCCTGGGGTTGGGGAAGCTGTAGTTCAGTGCGACTGTTCTTTAACAATGTTTTTTTCTGTTCTTTCTCTGTGCCAGGAGGACTGGGAACACATCCTGGGTCTCTGTTGGGCTCTTCCTACAGAGAGTGTGGGCTTTCCTATGGAGACTGTGCTGTGCCCTAGGTTTGCCAGTACCTGTTGAGGTCCTCATGGGGCACAGTAGGAGCTTCTGCTCTTTGCACCAGTGTCTAGGGGACCTAGAGGTGTGAGTCATTCTCTCTGCAGGGAAATAGGAGCAGAAGTGGTTTACCAAAGTCATCAGATGGGTCATGAGTCATGTTACCAACTTCTGGTGGCTGCAGGGATGCTGCCCTTCCAGCAGTGGTCAGCCCTCAGCTGTCCAGGGCAGGATGGAGCCTATTCACCTTGACTCAACAGCAGAGTTTTCCTCCACTGACACTGAGAGGGAAGCCCTGGTGCCAAGTCAAGCCCCTGCAAGGGCTTTTGCTGCAGTTGGTGCTCTTCAAGTGTCATTAAGGAATCATGTCTGCCTCAGACTTGTGCTTTTTTCACTCTCTCTTTGTGTCCAGTTTCTTTGCTGTTCAGGGATAGCCGTGAACATCTAAATGACCTGCATGCATTTTCTAGGCCAGACAACAAAGGATCATGTTATTTGCTGACAGTGCCCATGGCCCAGTTTTGCTCATCTCCCTCTCCCCACTGAGGTCTGCACAAGACAGCCTCTTGCTCCCATTGCTCTTATTGCTCTGTCCTTTCTTGTGCCTTGGCCTTGCCAGCTGCTTCTGCACTGTCTCTTCTTGTTCTCTACTCCCTTGGGAATGTAACCTACTTGCCACTGTGTCCTCTTGCATTGCAGGTCATTCTCAGCCTCCTGACTGAGCCATGCTCTGCTCTTACTACATCCCCTGTCCTCCTCCTGTGTAAGGGTGATTCTGTGTAGCCTTTCAGACTGTAGAACATCTAGGGGACAGCCAGCCTTCGTGACCTGTTTTGTGATAAGTACCAACAGGAAAAAACAGTCCTTGTGGAAATGTGCTCTTTGAGGAGCAGTTCATTTTCATGCAGCAGAAGAGTTTCCTCCCCACTGGCTGGTGTCAAATTCTCAGTGCTGGGCAGGTAGCATGGACTCTGCTGGGGTGGGAAGGATCCTGGATGTCACCCACCAGCAGGAGGGTGAGGGCATGTGTGCTGCTGCTTGGGGGGGTGGGTTTTAGTGACTGGAGGGGGCAAGATGCATGCCTAGGATGCCCACCTAGGCTCAGACTGAGTCAAGGGTTTCAGATTTGTCAAGATTTTTGTCTGTTACAGTGAAATGTATGATCTGAAGATGTTAGGAGGGATCCTGCTGCAGGGGAAGAGGCTTCCTATCATCCGGACAACACATGTGGTCTCAAAGGATGAGGCCGGTGGCCACTTTGTGGTGGAGGGCCAAGGCGCAGGTTTGAGATGACGGCATGAAAACCTGCTGCCAGATAAGGGAAGTGTGATGATGCCCTCGTTCCACTGTAAGGAAGTACATCCCCATGAGTGATGGCTGGTAGGAAGTGGATAGTTGTAGAGATGCATGTAGCTGAAGAGAGGTGTTTCATTCTAATTTAGGGGAGGCCATCTCCTTCCCTGATGCCTCCTCAGGGACTCAGTTTGGACTGGGTGAGCGAGTCTGGGTGATGGATCTACCAGGGTAGGACAAGGTAGGCTCATTTTGGGTGAAGTGCACAGAAGAGGCTGGGTGTGTGGAGTGGGGTGTGAGCTTAGTGGCCAGTGCTGTGCACGCAGACGTGGACATCTGAGGGCAGGCTGTCGGTGCTGGCGGCTGCCTCGCAGGGCCAGGTCGGGAGGCTGTGCAATGGCAGCAGGGACTCACTGGAGCTCCTGCACTCCACAAGCCCGTCTTTGGGGGAGAGAGTGCTGCTGGATCCCGCTGGCTGGGACCCCTGTGCAGCACGTGGATTGGCAGGAGGGTTACACCTGGGGTCTGGGGCCTCCTCCTGGGAGCTGCCCATCTCTGCCAGCCTTCTGAAGTCAAGGGGACCAGCACCCCTCTGGACGGGGCCTCCTCACCCCTGAGGATGCTGCTGGAGCCCAGCGATCCTCAGGGCTCTCCCTTGTGGCCTTTGCACACAGGAGGATGTAAAGCTCCCTCGGACTGGGACCCCAAGCTGCAGCTTACCCCGAACCAGAGCAGCTACGCCTTGAACCATCTGGTGCAGCTGAGCTGTGCTGGGGGGTATGTGCCATCGGTCCCCCAGGTCAGATGCATTTCCAATGGCACCCAGAGCTTTTGGAACGGGACTCCCACCTGCACAGGTAAGCACAGCCCTGCATCACCAGCCCCACCTGGGTGACAGTCCAGGAATGGGAGGTCCAGATGCCTTGACTTTCCCCCCTATCCTGACCTTCTGTCTCAGCACTTTCCTGTAGGCAGCAGTTCCTGGGGAGGGGTTCAAAGGCAGGAGCCTTTCCTGGCCATCATCTTCTGCCTCCACATGGAGACCTGCAGCTGTGAGGCTAGGAGGAGGAGGAATAGCAGGAGGGGGAGGCTTTGGCATCTTGTGCTGCTTGTTTCCCTGGAAAGGTTCTCTGGGGTTTGGGTGAGCTCTGGTGGGACGGGCTGTTGCTGCTGCATTGCTCACTTGGGCATGGAAGGGGCCAAGAAAACGGGTTCTCAGGCACCCAATGGGAGGATGGACCCCACGGGGGCTTGGGACTCCAGGATATACAGGTGATGATAAAACCAGTGCCTGGACACACAGTGGGTGTAGAGGGACTCTTGTGTGTGTCAGGATGAGAGATCAGATTCATGGTGGATGGAAAACTGTCCCAAGCTTCCTCTTGCCACCTCCCAAAAACATTCCTTAACCTGATCTTACCTCTGGCACAAACATGCCAAAGGCCTGTTTGGTGCGACCCAAGACTCCAGATGGCACCAGTCCGTGGGAGCTACAAAAAGAATGAAGAAGTGACACTGAGCTGCAAAAATGGTTTCCAGCCATCCTTTACTCATGTCAAATGTGCAGGGACAGCCCAGTCATTTAATTATTCTGGATCTCTAAACAGAGATGTGTGGCTAGGGAGGAAAAGCAGTGATGTCTGGATCCACACTGAGGGAAGCATAGTGTGCATCAGTAAGCAGGGTGTCAGGAGGTGCCTTTTATGGAGCTCTGTGGTCAAATCCTGCCCCATTCATACATCTCTGAGCTTCCACCATCGCCACTGTGGCCAGGGCTGCACTTCCAATGGCTGATTTGGGCCACTCAGATCTCTCTCTTTTTGATATCCGAGACCATTCCCCCACTGGATTCTGGCACATCCTCATGCACCGTGTGCCTGGGCAGGCCCCAGCCCTGGCTGACACCCATGAGAAGACCCCCATCCCAACAAGCCTTGCTGAGGGGGTCACATCCTGGCAGATGGATGTGTCGCCTTCCCTCTCCCTTCAGGTGCTGGGGATTGCTGATACCCCCGCCACTCCTTGAAGCCTCCAACCCCAACTAACACCCATTTTCCCTTCTGCCAGAAGTGTGCCAAAGGCCTCGCTGGGGCCAAGGACTCCAGCTGGCACCGGACCAGAAGAATTACAGGAAGAACGAGGAAGTGATGTTGAGGTGTCCTGAGGGTTTCCAGCCATCCTTCACCTATGTCAAATGTACAGGAAAAGTCCTGTCCATCAGCAACGGGAAACCTGTGTACAGAGAAGTCTGGAATGGAAGCGACAGCAGAGGCAGATGGATCAACATCCAGCCCACAGTCAGCGTGAAGTGCTTTGGTAAGGGAGGCACGAGGATCTCTGCTGGCTGCCCCGCTCTGCCCTCCCAGAGCAGGGGAAGGCAGGCTGTGCATGCACAGGAGCCTTCAGGCTCTCTGCCTGCCTGGGAAAATGGTGTGTTGAGGTAGCCCCTGAGCCTGACCTGTGCTTGCCCCGTGGCTCCAGGGAGCCTTGGTGGGGAGGGGACTGAAACCAACCTCAGTCCTGGAGGGTCCAGCAGGAAGAGGTTTTGGGGTCAAGGTTGGGGGCAGTGTCCAGACCTGCCCATGCCAGGCTAGGGCAGGGAGCCTGGTTTTCAGGGCTCCAGACTGTGCTTCACGGGTGGTGGGGAGGTTCCTGGTGGAAGCGCATGGGTCTCCCTGAGGGCTTCTGGCAAGAGCATGTGCAAAGAAGATGGGGGCTACAGTGTTGTAGGTCTGACTGCCACTTCTAGCACAAGTGGCCAAAATTAATGCGTCAGGGTCTGGGGGATCACAAGACTCTGCTCCCTGTGTCTTCTCAACCCATGCAGGCAGGGCAAAGGCTGACCTTCTCCTCACATGCTGGCCTCCCCTCCCAGTCTGTCCTGCATGCTGTCCCTCCAGCAGCCAGCATTTCGGCTCAGGCTTCGTTACCTTCACAGGAAGCTTTAGGGTGGTGTTGTCCTCCGTGAGGGACAAAGAGGGCACCAGGGTCAAATGGTGGTCCATCAGTCTCTGTGCAGGCTTTCTGCATAACATGACCCCCTTGGGGATGCTCCCAAACCCTAGCACTCCAGCTCCTCCTGGGCCTTCCTGGGAGGCCTGGGGGAAGCAGTGTGGGGACTGTCTTGTCCTCAAGCCCTTGCTAAGGCTGTGATGTCAGGGAGCTCTGTCCCTTTCTTCACCATGCCAGGGAATGGGATCCTCTGCTCCATTCCCTGGCATGTCCTGCAGGAACAGCCTCTGCCCTGCTAACACCTTCCCAACTTGCAGGTGCAGAGAAATGCCATAAGCCCCAGTGGGACCCCAGGTTTGTCTTTGACCAAGAACGGGAGACCTTCGACCCGAATGAAGTGTTGGAGATAAGATGTCCTGAGGGGCACTGGCCTCCTCCCATGGAAATCAAGTGTGTGAAGCTGAACCCAAGTGAAGGCTCCAAAATTCCTCGCAGTGGCTGGTTTGTGAGGAACAGCACAGGCCTCTGGCACCCCATGGCAGGGAACCTGACCTGTGTAGGTAAGTGAACGATGCAGCTGCCCTCTCAGAGCTCTCAGTGGATCAGGCATGGAGAGCAGTGCCGCGTGTGTCCCGCAGTGCTACCGCTCTGTGCTTGGGGTGGTCAGGGCATGGCGTGAGCATCCACCCCAGAGAAAACTGCTGCTGGTACTTCACAGGTTAGTGTCTGCACCGTCAGCAGCTGGGGCACCCCGCACAGCACTGAGGGAGATGAGTCCTCACCGCTGTCCATAGGCCACCAGGCAGTGTGCCTGGTCCAGCCAGGGGGGTCTGCCTGGAGAAGAGCATGATAACCCAGGAGCGGGAGGGCAGGGCCCTGCTCGGGCTCCTGCATTTGCCAGTTAAGTCATTACTGGTGTGAAGGCAAACAGTGGGCAGATAGATCAGTCCCTAGCCCCAGGCTGGCAGCTGCAGAGCCCACAGGTATGTTGCTCTTATTCTCCCACAGTCCCTGTAACAACCAGACTAACCCTGGGACCAGTCTAGGGTCAGAGGAAGGTACAGGCAGTGCCTGGGTGTAGTCTGGAAGGAGGGATAGCCTGGTCCATGCTGTGCTGGGAACGGTGCAGATGATGAAGGTCAACTGCAAGGCTGGGAGGGGAAAGGAAGGAAGTCACCCTCCTGCAATGTTTCCTTCACACAGGTCCTTCAGGTTGTCTTGCCAGCACCAGCATCAAACTGAACTGGACCTGCAGGCTCCCTCATGCCTGTGAGCACATTTGGGCCATGTGCCGCCTGGCAGAGCCTTCCTCGCCTCCCTGTGAGGCTGAGGAGGTGAAGGGAGAGGAGATGCTACATGGCCATGAGGGAACATTCACCTGTCCCCACCTGCAGCCCTTCACTACCTACAGTGTCACCATCTCCCTGCCACCCAGGACAATCCTGTACACACGGCTCATCAGGACAAAGGAGACAGGTATATGTCCACCTGCATGACACCTAGAGCTGCCCCCCACCCAGCAGCTCACCTGAGCATCTGCTCCCTGCAGCGATGGTCCCAGGATCAGGGCAGCATGGAGCCTGTGGAGCTCTGGGGAAGGGGCTGTGCAAGGCCCTGGGGCAGGACATGTCCTCTCCTCACTCTTGGTGTGCCTCACCACACCATTGCTGCTGCTGCAGCACGTGCAGCCTTTGTAGGGGACAAATCCTCACCAGCCTCATGCATGACCCCATCCTCTTGTGCTTCCAGTGCCAGACAAACCAGAGAAGCTGTGGCTGGATCCCAACACAGGGTCCCTCAAGTGGAAGGCGCTGCCCTCCTGCAAAGGGGAGATCATTGGATACCAGGTACAAGGGGACCACAAACTGCCCATGGTCTCCCTCACCTTGCCAGGCACCTCTCTGCCTGCGGCTCTGTGCAGGCAGCCTGAGGAGACATGTAACCCCTCCTTGGCCAAGGTCCTCCAGCTCTACACTTGCGGGTGTTTCTGGTGGGGTTAGGTCCCCTCCTGTCCCCTGCCAGAAGCAGCAGCCCCATTCTGTAGGGATGCTTGTGGCAGGAGTGGGAGGTCAGTGCTTCATCAGGTATCTGTCCTTCCTCTAGCTGAACATCACGACCAGGAGAGTGCAAGATGGCAGCTTCCTTGAATGGCAGCACGTGTTGGTGAACAACTCTGTCACGCAGTACACGCCACCTCATCAGACACCTGGAAGGAAATACATGGTGACAGTCCAGGGTCTCACGGCGGCTGGTGCTGGGGCTGCGTCACTGCTGGAATTTCAGACCTACGTCTCTGGTAATGGTTGTTCTGCCCTGGGATTTGGCAGGGGTGGCCTCCCTGGGAGAGAGTGCTGAGCCTGGAGCAGGTTCCAGAGCAGTGTGCGCACCAAGACAGAGGTCGGGAGCATGGTCACCCTGAGAGCCTGACTCAGCAGTGGGCTGTGGGGCTGGGTGAGTCCTGCTTCAGAGGGCTGCGTCGCCTGGTTCCCGGAGCTGCTGCATTGCTTCAGGTCTTGCTTGTGCATGTGAGATCAGAGCTGGCCCCTCTACTCTTCTACCAAAGAAGATGATATTTCGGCACACTTGGAGCTCGAGGTCAGGCAGCAGTAGGCCTGCTGAGCCTAAGCCTGCAGTCTGGTTGAGCAGTATTCCAGACCCTCCAGTTGTGTACAGGGAGATGGAGCAAGTCCCCATGCTCCAGAGCCTCCCTCTGCCCTGCCTTACCCTGCAGACATAAAGGCAGGGGAAGACTGCTTTGCTGCCTGCCCCTGCAGCAGTCAGGTCAGCAGAGCCTGGACACACGTGTCTACACACACGCACACCCCCAACACTAAGGTCAGGGCTATTACTGGTGCATGGCCCAAGCTGTGGCACCCACTCCTGGCTGTGTGTTAGTTGCAGGGCAGCCTTGGGGCATGTGGCCTGGGTTGGCAGTCCCGATAGTGGTGGTGGTGGTCCTGGTCCTCCTGTCTGCAGGGATCCTGTGGTTTGTGCTGTCCAGGTGAGTAGGCAGAAGACTTGGAGTGTCTGCTCTGCCTCAGGCCATGCTGTGCTGTGGGGTGGCTGGGGTTGGAGAGGGGGTTCTCCTATCTGCTTCCATCCTCCTCCAGGCTTGGAGGATGCAGTTGTCTGATCCTACCATAGTTTGGCTGTAGAGCTCCTGGCTGGGACTCACAAGCATCTTCCTTGGGGCTGGGGCAGAGACCATGTGAGCTGAGAGACTCTCTCCCTTGTTGCTGTTGCTGTCACTGTTTCCATCCCCTGGGGTGTTGATGGGCAATGTTGATGTCCAGCTCGTGAGAGGCCCAGAGGGAGGGGTGTGCAG
>NW_008632883.1:6428-6961 GCF_000691845.1 Merops nubicus | reverse complement strand
AGCAGGACCCCGGGCCCTGTGAGCCTCCCTCAACTCAGGATGACCCTTTGCCTTCCTAGGAAAAGGAAGGCCTTGCCCATCAAAGTCGAGGAGGATCATTACACAGGTAGGGAGGGTCCCCATTGCAGAGATGTTGAAGCAGGGAGGGGAGGAGGTCTGTTGCAGGAGAGCCTGTTGCCATCCTGGGACAGTTGCAGGCAGCCCAGCTGGCTCTGAGTGACCTGCCAGAGCCCAGTCCCACACCTGCTATCCCCAGCTGAGAGCATCTTCCAGCAGCTCCAGCTGAGGTCCCCTCATGGTGCCAGTGAGGGCTGGGAGCTGCCCCTCATGCTCACCCTGCCAGTGTGTGTCCCAGGGTCCCCCACAGCACCCAGTGCAGCCCTTGAGTCCCTCAGGCTCTTTCTGTCATTCCACCAGAACTCCAGCCCCGTGAGAACTTGAATGATTACTGCATGATCAAGAGGACTCTTCACGCAGAAGAAGATGGAGGTAGGACATGGAGTGCCCTGTCTGTGTTCCCTGACGGGGCAGCT
>NW_008632883.1:2887-6401 GCF_000691845.1 Merops nubicus | reverse complement strand
CCACCCTGCAAGGGGCGCACAGCAGCCTCTGCCCTGGGTGTCCTTGGTCTCTGCAGGTACAGATGGCCAGGCTAGAAAGCCATTGCCCCAGCCCTTGCCTGTCCTGGAGTTCTGGAGGAGACAGTCAGAACAGTGAGGGAGAGAAGACGGGGTGGACATCTGAGGCTCAGTGCTGATGGCACTTCCCATAGTCCCTTCTCAAGGCTCGGTTTTCCTGCTCTGGAAGCTGCACCTCGTACAGCTTGTGCTGGGTTATCGCTCCCCCTTAAACTTCCTCCTTCATCAAGATCCAGCATCTTCTGCCATAAAGCAAGAACAGCCCAAGGCCTGGGACAGCCTGCTTGTGCCAGCAAGGACCTGTTCTGGTAGTCCTCCAGTGGTTTGGCAGAGCCATCCCACCCGCGTCCTGGTGCCTGCAAGTATCCTGAGACCAAAGCAGCTTTCTGAGTCCCAGCCCCTCTTTCCCCGGTTTGTATCCCCACATCTGTCTAGACCTTGGCCTCTGCTTGGGTATGGCCCAGCCACGCTGACCTTGCAGCTGTGCTGCTGTGTCTAAACAACCAATAAATTGTTCTGGTTTGCAGGGGCTCTCTGCCCTATGATAGCTCCTACCTTGTCATGGTTCCTCCCTGTTTTGTGTGGGAAGGCTTTGTCCCTGTCAGTCTTCATGGAGTAGCTTGTATGAGGCTTTTCCAGTCCCTGGCAGCCCTGAGGAAGCATGTCTGAGAAGCCATGTGCTTCCAGATCAACACTTTGGGTTCCTACTTTCCCTCCTCTGCATAATCACAAAATCATTAAGGTTGGAAAAGACCTCTAAGATCATCAAACCCAACCGCCAACCCAACACTACCATGACCACTACATCACGTCCTGAACTACCATGTCCACATGTGTTTTGAACCCCTCCCGGGATGGTGACTCCACCACCTCCCTGGGCAGCCTGTTCCAATGCATCACCACTCTGTCAGGAAAGAAATCCTTCCTTATATGCAACCTAAACCTTCCCTGGTGCAACTTGAGCCCAGTTCCTCTCGTCCTATCGCTTGTTACCTTGGAGAAGATGCTCCTTTCAGGTAATTGTAAAGCACCCAGCAGCTAGGCCTAGCCAGACCTCTGTGTCTGTCTGTGAACCCTTCTGTGGATGTTTGTGCTCGTATCCCATTTTGTGAGGTACAGTAGACCCTGTCCCTCTTGGGAATTCCCCACCCTGCAGTCTTTGGGATCTGCTGGATGTCAGTAGCTGCTACTGCTCTGGTGCAGCCTCCAGCAGCCTCTGCCTCTCCAGCACTGAGGGATGGCTGTGCCCAGTGCAGCCTGGGGGTTGAGGGACAGCCTGAAGGCTCTCCCTGGTGAGGACCATGCTGCTGGAAGATGTGGCAATTGACTGCTCTCTTCTCCAGCCATTTTGTTACCCTGGGATGACCTGCATGTGCCAGTAAAGACGTGTTTTGACAGTCCTTCATATGAGCTGTCTGACCAGTAACTGCAATTGGCCCCTGGGACCAAAGCATCTCCTTCTCATGGACTTCATTTGGTGTGACCTGCATGCCTGATGGAGCTGCTGTCGATGGGCATCAGACAGTGAAGGGAAGAGGAAGCTTAACCTCATGTTGCTGCTACTGGCTGAGAAAGGAGAATGTGCAGGGTTGGGGTAAGGGGAAATGGAGGATTGGTTTGTGTCCCTGCCACCTCCTGGTTTGCCCTGTTCCCCACTCCATATCCCTGTATCCAGTCATATCCTAGCCTCTCGGCCTCATGACAATGCCTGCTCTGTCTGGACAACCAATAAAGACTTGTGGTTTGCAGGGGACCATCTGTGCACCTCCCAGCTCCTGCCTGGTCCCTTCATTGCCCTTGTGGGGTCATGCTGTCTGTGGGGTGCTAAGCTAGCTGCACCTTGTTGAGGAGAGGCCATGAGCAGGGCTGCTATGGTCTGGAGCTGTGGGTGACAGCCTCCCCAGGCTTTCAGGGCTGTCCTGGGCAGCTCTGATGGGCATTTGGATGGGGTCTGTGTTGGGAACCAGCAAAAGGTGGTGCTCTCCTTTTGCCCCAGGCAGGAGTGTGTCCTGTGCATGTGCCATGGGCAGAGCTGAGGGACAAGCATAGTCTTGGCTCCTCTGCACTCTCTGTGTCTAATCCCTCAGACACCTGTGTCTGATGCCAAATCTCTAGGATCTGAGACATAGAATCATAGAATCATAGAATGTTTGGGTTGGAAGGGACCTCTAACGTTCATCTAGTCCAACCCCCCTGCAATAAGCAGGGACATCCTGGGTGGGCCCATGGGAGGTTCTGGAAGAAGAGAAAAGCAGGAGCTGCTGAGGAGCAATGGGGATGGCAGGGTGGTCTGCACACTTGGGGACAGAGAAGAATGTTGCCTGGCTGAGGGGGGGAAGGAGGAGGCGGCAGCAAGGGATGGAGGAACAAGGAAGTATGAGAGAGGGTGTGGCCTGAGTGTGTCTTTCAGAAGGGCAGAGGACTGTTTCAGGCCTTGAGGTACTCTTTGCAGTTCACATCCCCATTCCTATCCCTGCTTCTTGCCATGTGCTTTCTCAGAGGTCCTCCATCTCCTGTGACCATTGAGGGGAAGTGCAGTGACTCATCACAACTTAGAAGGCATGCAGGGCATGGGGAAGCACATGGATATGGCCTCAGACACAGAAGCAATGCTTCTTGAATGCACCCGGGAAACCAAGAGAGGCTTGGGGGGAAGCGTGGGGATCTGGTGATGGGGATTCTTCTGTTGAGTACCAGAGCCTGCATGTCCCTGGGGAAAAAAGGCAGCATCACTGACACTGAATTCAGTGATGAAGGGTAGAGTTCCCTACCCAAAGCGGAAGCCTCCTGTGTCTTGAGAGATCTCCCCACATGTCTATTTCCTTCCTGTGGTTGCAAGTCAGTTACAGATGCCTGGGCTCAGAGCAGCCAGTGGGGCTGAGATTTCAGTCCTGCCTGGGGACTTCATGATAGCATGGACCTGCAGTTGCTGGCTCTGGATTTTTTCCTGGTCCTTCTATCTCTGCTGGCAGCTCAGGGCCAGGAAGAACCTGCTCCTAAGGTCCAAGGAGTGCCTGGGGAAACAGGTAAGAAGCGGTTCCTCCTCTTCCATGGAGAGATTGTGCTGGTCCTCCTCCTGCAATTTTGCTACACGTTTTTACTGCAAACCTTCCTGGGCTGGAGGACCCCTGAGGGCTACGTCAGCTCGGGGGCCTGCTGTCTCTGGGACACCCTGGAGCTATGGCAGGGTGTGGGTGCACTGCTGGTGCTGTGGGAAGGACAGGGTAGGGATGGATGCTCAGGGATGGGTAACGCCCTGCAACAAGCCAGTTTGCCAAGAGCCTCCTGCAGGCATGAATTTATGTGTTGCAGATCAGGGGGAGAGTCTTCAGGGAGAAGGGCTACCACTTTCTGTGGATGTCGTATTCCCTGCTGTGCCCGAGGGACACTGTCTGCTAAGAGCACAGCAAAAGGGAACTTGCTGCTGCCTTACCATCTGGATGGGCCTGGGCATGGG
>NW_008632883.1:1551-2844 GCF_000691845.1 Merops nubicus | reverse complement strand
TGGCTGTGTCAGTGGGACAGAGCTGCTGGTTGCAGTTCTCAGCTGGGCATCTCTTGCCTTCTTCAACCTGCGTTGTTTGTGCAAGGCCTGACCCTAAGTGGCTGGTTCACCAGCATCTCAGTACTTCCTTGTGGCTGTTCAGAAACCATTCGGAACGTTGTGAGATCTCAGTCCCTTTGGGAGAAGGAAGATTGTATTTTAAGCACTTTGAGGCCTCCCAGAGCTCCCTGCAGAGGTTGGATGTGCTCTTTCCCAAGCGCTGGCATCCATGCCTGTAGGAATCTTTGCCACAAACCCCCTCCCTGCAGCACTCGTCAAACTGCTGTACCTGCTCAGCCTAGAGGGTGGTGAATGTGGTGAGGAAGGGATGTGGAGAATGGCGCATGGCTTGTGGCAGGAAAAAAAGGGGCAAGGGCAGTGGTAAAACAGGAGATATGAATGGAGAAGGCATTGTTCATCCTCATGTCCCACTGCATGGTGGCATGGAGCAGGAGGAGAGTAGCTCCAGGACTGACAGAGCTACCTCAGGGACCTCAGGGGCATCTCTGATCCCTGTGGAAAAGGTGATCCATGGCTGGAAAGACATGCAACCCATGGCCCACCAAGGGCACCCTAAGCTGGGGTGGGTGACACATCTGAAGGAGTGGCTGGAGGGGGTCTCCATGTGCAGGGGTGATTGTCCTGGGAAGCTCCCTGATGCGGGCTGTGGAGGAGGGAATATAGTGTCTTTGGATACAAGAATGGCTGTGGGAGGTTCATTCACACTTTGGGTGCAATAGAGAGCCCCTTCCCAACAAGCCTTGCCTCCAAGTCATATCCTGGCAGATGGATATGTCCCCTTTTTCTCTACCTTCACATGCTGCAGGATTTGCTGAGGATTCCTCTACCACCATCCACCCATGACCCCCCTCACAGACCAACCAATATCCACTTTTACTTCTGCCAGAAGTCTGCCAAAGGCCCCGGTGGGACCCAAGTCTCCAGCTGGAACCTGATAAGGAGAATTACAAGAAGAATGAAGAAGTGATGCTGAGCTGCCCTGAGGGTTTCCAGCCATCCTTCACCCATGTCAGATGTTCAAGCAAGGTCCAGTCCATCAGTCATGGAAAACCTGTATACAGAGAAGTCTGGCTTAGAAGGGACAGCACAGGTCGCTGGACGCCCCTTCAGTCCAGCGTGAAGTGCTTTGGTAAGGGAGGCACGAGGATCTCTGCTGGCTGCCCCGCTCTGCCCTCCCAGAGCAGGGGAAGGCAGGCTGTGCATGCTCAGGAGCCTTCAGGCTCTCTGCCTGCC
>NW_008632883.1:0-1520 GCF_000691845.1 Merops nubicus | reverse complement strand
TGCTGAAGGCAGTGTTGAGGCAGCCCCTGAGCCTGCCCTGAGTCCAGCCTGAAGTTCACCAGGGGGTGGGAGGTTCTTGCTGGTGGAGTGGGATATAAGGATCTCCCTGAGGGCTTCTGGGAAGAGCAAGTGCACAAAGGAAAGAAGCCCAAAACAGCTATGTGTGGTGGAGTTTGTGGTCTGCACGGCACCACAGCTGGGGCAGGAGGATCAAAGAACTCTGCTGCCTGTGCCCTCTCAGACCAAGCAGCTGTGAGGACCACAGCTTGCTCCCCTCAGGCTGGTACCCTCCAGGCTCTGTGTTATTGTGGGGCTATGCTTGACACCATCTTGCACAGCCTGGAGAACTCAGATCAACACCAAGAAAGAACAGGACAAGGGTGGGCTGATTTGGGAACGCTGTCAGAAAGGTCCCTGAAGTTTTGAAAATAGTTCTCTGCTGCTGCCCAGCTCACTGAGTGTCCTGAAACCTGGGCCAGAGCAAGAGTGCTTGGGGCTGGTTCCCTGAGGCAGCCTTGAGCATGGGTAGTGTGGGGAGCTCTGTGGGAAGGTAAAGGGATGCTTCTCCTGTGACATCTCCCCTGAGACAGTTCCATGCACAGACCAAGTTTTCAGGGTGTCCCACCTGGTTCCCCTGGATGCTTCACTGGCGTGCTGTGGCAGGTTCCTAAGACATGAAATAGCCCTGCTCCCTCCCTCTTCCTGCTCCTCTACCAGAAAGCTGAAGCAACCAGTTACAGCCTCCCACTCTGACTGTCCACCCAGCCGAGTGGGGAGCAGGGCTCTCTGGCTGCACACTTGCAGCACACTTGCAAGGCTGGGAGGGGAAGGGAAGGAAGTCACTCTCTTGCAACATTTCCTCCACAGAGGTCCTTCAGGTTGTCCCCGGGACCTTGGAGATTTCCAGCACCAGCATCAAACTGAACTGGCCCTGCAGGCTCCCTGATGCCTGCCAGAACATGCGGGCCATGTGCCGTCTGGCAGAGCCTTCCTCGCCTCCCTGTGAGGCTGAGGAGGTGAAGGGAGAGGAGATGCTACTCGGTCAGGAGGGAACATTCACCTGTTCTCTCCTGCAGCCCTTCACTACCTACAGTGTCACCATCTCCCTGCCCCCCAGCACAAACCTTTTCACGTGGTTGGTCAGAACACGAGAAACAGGTACGTTCACATGACACCTAGAGCTGCCCCCCTTTTTTTTCCCTGCACCTGTGTCCCCGGGAGCAGGGACGCCGGGAGCCTGTGGAGCTCTGGGGAAGGGGCTGTGCAAGGCCCTGGGGCAGGGCACGTCCCCTCTTCACAACACGGTTGCTCTTCCTGCTGCTGCGGCACGTGCAGACTTTGTGGGGGCCAAATGCTGCCGGGATGTTACGTGGGGTCCCCCTCTGTGGCCTGTCCCCTGGCCCAGGAGCCGCCCGGACCCTGCTCTGGGCTCGGCCCCTCCTCGCCCCATCCTCCTGTGTTTCCTGCAGTGCCCGACAAACCGGAGAAGCTGCGGCTGGATCCCAACACAGGGTCCCTCA
>NW_008632882.1:0-4630 GCF_000691845.1 Merops nubicus | reverse complement strand
GATCGGGTGTCGGTAACGACAAGTGTGCTTGTAATTATAAACAGCATTTGTGTATTAAAATTAGTCCTTGATAAATGAATGACCACATCAGATTATAGTTAGATCATTTGATTAGGTAGGTATATTTCTCTGCATTACAGTGGCAGAGGTAAGACTCATGTTATGTTCTTACCCATTCACATTTTGTTATACAGAACACAAATTAATTATGTCTCTCAAAATCCACTGTGGGAATTTGCTACAGTGAGCACACTTAGATGCCCTAATGGCATACAGATTTGACTATTCCAAGCCAATACACAGGTCCACGTATCCAGGCTGGAAAGTACTGACACTTTACACTTTTCAACTTAATATCTTTATGCCTTTTCAGCAGAGTAATAATAACTGCATGAGTAACTGATAAACCCAACCTGAAACAAATGCTAACCCTGAAATATGTTTACAGGGAAGACTAAAGAGAAAACTTTGAGTCTTCATTTGGGTTTGCGAAATCTGGCTTTGACCAAGACCAAAGTTTGGATTTAGCATGCACTGCCAAAACATAGACATAAAGCCTCTGCCTGCTTGACTTTAAAATCACTAGTATCACTGTAATTTGTTTATGTGCACGCTTGCAGGGAGTCTTATTCTGATCTGTTTGAATAACCAAGGTCTTGAACCTCAACACTGCATACTGAATCTAGTGACTCTGCCAGCATCTTGTGAATGGCTGTATAGAAATCTCAAACCACAGTGAACAAATTTTATCACCCTATTTGCCCCTCATAAATTGCAATAATAATCACTATCTCAAAAAAAAATATTATCAGTAGAGTATTAGTTAAGTAACCCATAATCATAATGCAAGAGTGGAAATGCTGGGTGAATGCTGTCCCCAGTGAGGACAGGCTGAGAGAACTGACAAGACTCTGGGGAGACCCTATAGTAGCCTTCCAGTATTTAAAGGGAGCCTAAAGAAAAGCTGGAGAGGGAGTTCTTACAAGGGCATGTAGGGATAAGGCAAGGGGTCATGGTTTTAAACTGAAAGATGATATATTTGGATTTGATGTAAGGAAGAAGTTCTTCACTGAATGTTTGTTGAGACACTGGAGCAGGTTTTCCAGAGGAGCTGTGAATGCCTCATTCCTGGAACAATCCAAGGCCAGGTTGACTAGGGCTTTGAGCAACTGGGACTAGAGGAAGGTGTTTCTGCCTGTGGCATGGGGAGTTGGAACTGGATGATCTTTAAGGTCCCTTCCAATCCTAATCATTCTATAATTCTATGAAATTGAAAAGTTAGGATTAATTTATACATCCTGTTTTAGAGGCATCAAATTCATATCAGCTTTCAGAAGACACAGGAATTATTTACACTCTTGTAGTATTTCTGCCACTATACTTTTTTATAAGGTCTGTGGGATTTACATGCTGGTCTACCAATAGGTTCCCAAGGAGATCACACCAAAGTACTAGTAGGGAAATTCAGAGCTAGAGTGACACATAGTGAGTTTAGAAGATTTATTCACTGTACTTGTGAATCATAAACTTTGTACCTACTTAAAAAACAGGATTCACTTCATGGTTATTGTCAGTATGCTGGTTTGTAATGAAGTGAGTACACTATGCCTGCATATAGCAATTTGTGCCCTGCAATGGAGATGTTGTTCATAAAGCACACCTAGCTGGATTTTGATGTAACTGAATGAAAATCAGTAACCCAAAAGAGCAAAGGAAGCAGTGAGTAGTCAGGTGGAGTGACAAACTGTACTGTACACTGCAAGTGTCTGAAACAGCTTCTGCTCAATACGTTTCGCTGATTGTACCTTGATGAGTTCTTACTATTTGGAGATTAATTTATTTTTTTCTTTCATAGCTGAATATCTCTTCCCATGAGTATAATACTTTATGTGTTCCTTTCTAAGGACATAAGATACAATTTTTTTTTTTTTTTTTGAGAAATTGTAACAAAAAATAATGACAGGAAAGTGAAAAGGAAAATAATGAATTATAATCATCACCCATCTCTGTATAAAACCAGATTGATTGGCAGATAAATCAGGAAGATTTTAGCTCTCAGTACTGGAATGAATATTCTTAGGCAGTATATGTAATGGATATCAGTTCCATATATCTTTTCAAAGATATTATTCACCAAGATATTATTCAAGGAAGCATGCTGGCAAGTAGTTGCGAAATTATTTTTTTTTCTTTAAGCTCTGCATCTGACAGTATCGTAAAGAAGAATCTCACAGAAGCAGCAAAAGGGACTATGTTTGCAAAGAAATATTAAGAAAATATACTGTGGGTCATCTAAATATTGGACAGTTTGGGGCCTTATTTGCAAATCAAAATTATAGGGCAGTTTGGTAAAGGAATTGCTTTTCATACTCATTTTTCCAACAATGGAAAGAAATAATAGAAAGGAAATGCCAGAAGTTAAAATTCACATATTCAAACTATTTTATACTTGAGTATACATACATATTTACATTCTCAGAAATAGCAAAATTATAATGATTGACATCCATATCCCGCAGCTGCAAATAACTGCATGATCAAGAGCACTACAGAATTGTATTCCTTTCTATTTGACTAACATATTTTTTCAGGCCCATTTAGTTAGGTTGATTTCTAAGCATTTTTCAAGTACTCTGCTTTTGTTTACCAGAAGTCTTTCAACTCAATGAATTCTCATATCCTTCTTGACAGTTCTTAGAAGTAAATTTCCATTTTTAGCTATGTTTTATATAATGACAAGTGTTGATTTGATCATTGAGAGCAGATGCAATTATTACTGAAAATAATAACAAAATGTTTTCTTGGTAGAGTGATCCCAAGTACTTTGTTTTATTAATATTAATGGTGTTAATAATATATTAATAATAGGTGGTCAAAATGTATTGCAGTGCGAAATGGCACAGTTCCCTAAATTTGGTAAGAATATATTCAGTAAAGCTGTCTAAGAAGCAATACAGTTTCTAACTGAATCTGGATTTTTAAAGTCTAAACTTGATATTTATGTTAAGTAAAAATGCATAGTTTTGTTTTCTTTCTATTCCATTATCATTTTTGTAACCTTGTTGTTCTTATACAATATCTAAAACTCATTAGTGACTAAGGAAGGAGTCTCTGAGTCTCTGAGGCTGTCAAAAATGGAGTGAACTTCTTCTTGGTGTAAGTATTTACTTTTGTATCCTTCTAAAAACTCAGTTTCATGAAGATTTGTTGTATTTCTTATATTTTTTTTTTCTTATTATAATAAATATAATATGTAAATATCTCCTCTGGTGTTATTTACTCTTTCAGACTGCTTTAAATCACATTTCAAACTAGTCCACTTATCTGATTTTAAAAGGTTCAGTCCCCATTGACTCTGAGTGAATTTGTGGAATCAAGACCTCTTTTTTGCTTCTTTTCTTCCAGGAATTTATGTTTGAAAATGTAAGAATGTGCCATTATTTTAAGATGTCATATACGATATTTTTCACTGCAGTAGAAGATGGAAAGAAATTGGGAAAGCTATGCTTTTATATTATACCTGAATGTATTTTTTGTTATTCAACCAGGTGTCCTTGCTAAAATTTACCAGACTCGATGATCTTTTCCAACCTAAATGATTCTATGATTCTACCTGACACCAGACTTGGTGGGAGTATTGATCTGCTTGGGGGTAGAGAGGCTCTGCAGAGGGATCTGGCCAGGCTGGACTGATGGGACGGGGCTAATGGCATGAGGTTCAACAAGGCCAAGCGCCGGGTCCTGCACTTGGGTCAGTGCAACACTACAGTGCCCCAGGCAACACTACAGGCCTGGGGAAGAGTGACTGGAAAGCTGCCTGGTGGGAGAAGACTGGGGGTGTTGACTAACAGCCAGCTGAATATGAGCCAGCAGTGTGCCCTGGTGGCCAAGAAGATCAATAGTGCCCAGGCTTGTATCAGAAATAGCATGGCCAGGTAGAGAAGTGATGGTCCCCTTGTCCTCAGCAGTGGTGAGGCTGTGCCTGGAATAGTGTTCAGTTTTGGGCCCTTCAGTACAAGAAGGATGTTGAGGTGCTGGAGCATGTCCAAAGAATGGCAGAGAAGCTGGTGAGGGCTCTAGAGAACGAATGTTAGGACGAGTGGCTGAGGGAACTGGGGTTGTTTAGCCTGGAGAAAAGGAGGCTGAGAGGAGACCTCATTGCTCTCTACAACTCTCCTCTCTAAAGGGAGGCTGTGGTGAGGTGGGCATCAGTCTGCTCTCCCAAGTAACAAGCAATAGGACAAGAGGAGAATGCCCCAAGCTGCACCAGGAGATGTTTAGACTGGCCATTAGGAAAAATTTTTTCACTATATAGGTTGTCCACACTGGAACAGGCTGCCCAGGGAAGTGGTGGAGTCACCATCCCTGGAGGTACATAGAAGACGCGCAAATGTGTCTTATCTTAGGGACATGGATTACTGGTGGAATTGGCAAAGCTAAGTTAGACTCAATGATCTTAAAGTTCTTTTCTAACCTTAACGCTTGTGATCCTATGATTATGTATGAATCAGTATGCAAGTCTGTGTGTATATATATATACACTCACATAAAAACTGCTTGTTATTACTGCTGATTTTTTATACTAATTAGTTTTCTGTCTTAATACTTGTTACGTGAAAGGGAAGGGGGG
>NW_008632881.1:28606-38152 GCF_000691845.1 Merops nubicus | reverse complement strand
CTTTTCCCCCACTGAAGTGACGGTTTTTGGGTTTCCCCGCTACCCTGCGGGGCGGTGTGGAGCGGAGCCCTCTGCGGCAGAGCCCTGCGCTGAAGCTTGGCCAAGGTTTAAGTGGCTTTCTGTGGAGAGGCGAGAGAGCCCTGGGCCGAGATTAGAGCCCGAGGAGAGCCACGCCGAGGGGTTCGGATCGCCGGGGATTAATAGCGCTAATTACCCGGGGACAGAAGGTAGAAGGCGCTTTGCTGCTGGCTTTAGGTCTGAAAAACCTCGGCGTGGAAGAGAGGCGGTTGATGGGAGCCACTTGATAACGCTACCAGCATCCCAAGCAAGATAAACTCGGTTCCTTCTTTGCATGAATTGTGCTGGCGACCTGCGCTCAGGTGAACTGTGAAGAATTAACGCTTCCCAATTGCATGAGAAAGAGGTTTATGCTTCAGCAGAAGCGGCGTGGTGGCGATCCCTCTCTGCTCCTAGTTTCTTCTTTCTTTGTTGTTTTAGTTCAGTTCGGCTCCCAAATGGATTTACCAGCTAGATTGGCTCCTTTTCTAACAGGATGTGCCTCGAATACACAAAAATAGTGTCACAATTCCTGGATGTGGTGTGTTAAAAGGCTCACTCGTGTGTGTTCTGCTGCAGCTGCTGTGCTGGTGCCCCTACCAGCTAAAGGGGTCTCTATGCGATGCTGATTTGGTGCTCTTGATAAGAAATAGGGATGAGGAGCTTGTTTTGATTCGTTTTGGAGCAGCCACGAAGCTCAGGTGGCCTGTTGGGTTTGCTGTGGAAAAGCAGAAGCTGAAGTGTCAAAAAGGGCTGGTGGAACTGCCCAAAAAAAGTCACGCTGGGGACTTGGGCAAGATGTTTGGGGGACTCAAAATGCCTCGTTCAGGCAGCTTGTACCTTGTGGGATTCTGTTGCAAAGCAGAAAAGAATCAAGGTTTAGTTTAGCCAGGCTCTCACTGTGTTAAAATGCTGATTTTCTGACCAAAAAAAGTATTTTGGGCTTTTTGAAGTTGCTGTGAAAAAAAGTTGGCATTTATTCCATAGTATTTTTTTAACCTGGGGTAGGTGCTCTTTGTGTTTTTCTCCTTTAAACCTCTGCAAGTTTTATTTGTGAATTTGGAGGGGGAGGCTTATGGCAGGCAGGGAGAGCACTAATATTCTTGAAGGGTGAAGGGACAGAAGGTTTGAGGGACCTTTTACTGATTCTATCCAAGTTGTGGCTGCTCTGTCTGAACAGAAACATCCCTCCTGCTGTCTGAGAGAAGCCACCAAGGACATTCTCCTGCCAGGGCAGGGATTTGGGTAGTGTCACTCGCTCAGCCTTTCCCTCAGTGAAAAATTCAGCTCTTTGGGTGCCTTGGGTGAGAAGGGAAGCACTGCAGGGAAAAAAAAACCCTGTGGAAAGAGGAAGAAAATGGGTCAGTCCTGGTTTGTCTGGTTGTCGATGCCTCTGGAAAGCAAATTGTGTTGGTCTGCTTCTATTCCTGACTAAGTGTCACCACTAATAGGAGAATTTTCCTTATTCCTGCCTTGGTAAGGTGCAAAACTCCAAACCCAGAAGCTAAAGCTTATAAATAATAGTGAATTTATTAGGGATTAACAAACAGCTATAGGCTGAACGTGATCACACAGCAAAACTTCCCTGGGTGCTTCTCTTGAGTCAAGTCCTTCAAAATCCAGTCAAAAAAAAAAGAAAGCTGGGGGGAGGGGGGGAAAAACCATTTTAAAAAGACCATTTTAAGCTTTTTTTTGTTGTATGGAGGGTATATTTTCAGTGCAGTTTTGACTAGAGATCAGTGTTGCTTCATTGCTTTGCTCTGAGATCTGTGTTACCCTCTTTGGAAGAGATTCCAAACTTCTGTGGTGTTGGTTTGGGTCTTCAGCTGTGGTGTCTGATGCTGGAACATGTTTATTTTTTCATGATAGAGGAGGATTGTGTGTTGTAGCCTTTTTATTTGTGGGTTGCTACGTGAAGAGGGGAGAGAGAAACCAACTGTTTTGTCACAAAATATAATTTGGGGCTGCCTCTGTGCTGTCAACTCCATAGTTTAGCAGGTTAATAGATTATGGGGATAGAAATTGAGACCACTGCAGCAAAACACCTCTGCAGATGCATCTTAAAGTGGGAAGAAGACAAAACTGCTGCAGAAATGGGCTTTGTATGAGCTGCTTCAAAGGCCTTCAACTTGTAGAGGAGTGGTGACCATGCTTGGTGAGGGAAAGGGGCTTGGGGAGAGCTTTAATTTATTCCTTTGCTTCTGTCTCCATAAACTAATGGCATTGCCTCTCAACTCTTAGTTGAATGCCTCTGAGAAGAAGAAAAACTCTGGAAAAAACTTGGAAAGGAGGGCCTAAAAATCAAAGGCTATCCTTTCTTTATATCCCATCTTCAGCTTTGAGGGCAGTTAGAAAGCAGTGGCCTAGAAAAAATCAGGAAAATAGAGATGAAGAGAAGAATAGAGCAGAGTTCTGCTGAGAATATTTGTGCCTGAGGACAGCACAGACAGGTTGGGTCTACTCAGGAGATCTGCAAGATGGAGCAAGGGGCTCCAGCAATCAACTGAAGAGAGTCTAAGCCAACGTAAGAACCTTCAGAGTTGGAAATTTTGTCCTGTAATGGGAGTTAATCTGTTATTAACCCCTTGCACAGCCTTCCTCTGAGCAGGGTGAGGAGCTGGGAAGTCTGTTGTGTTAAGACAGCACACTCAAAAGTCTTCACACTGCTGGATTTGTCCAGTACAAGTCTGTGTATTTAATTCAGTTGTAACTATCAGGGGGTTAAAATAAAGCCAGCAGGTTTTCCACTTGTTTGGGACACAGGATTTTGCCACGTGATCCCAGCAGTGAATTTTGAAGGCTAGAAGAGAAGTCACACATACTGCTGCTTTATTTTCCCTTCTGCATTTATGGAAGTGTCCTTTTAAAACAACAAAAAACCAATTCCTCATAAGGGCTGAAGACTGTCCTGTTCAAAATACAGTGTGGGGAAATGTGAGCAAGAGGAATGATGTTGTGCAGAGATGTCCAAGCCTTCAGCTAAGGGCTAGATGTGGAAAAAAAACACCCTAGTGTCCTGGTTCTGTGTCAGTAAAAATCCAACATGGGATTTTTTCAGCCATTAGGCTGAATCTTTGTTGCTTTTGAAGGGGATGCATTATAGAAATGTGTCTCCAAATTGGAAGGGACCCATAAAGCTCATCAAGTCCATTAATGGTAAGGAGAGCATCTTGTGGTGGGAGCAGTGAGGAGGCTTGGCTGGGGTCTAATGCCTTGAACCAACAAGAGTACAGCTGCCTTTGCCTAGCAGGGCTTTTAGATGAAAAGATCACTAAGGATTTTTAATCTAGGTCCTGTTTGAAGCTTTTGAAGGATAGCAAATATTTCTGTGCATAGGAGGAATGCTGGAGGTTCTTCAGCTGCTGTGACCATAAGGTTCCTTCTCTTCCTTCCTTCTCTTGAACCATCTCCAGTGAAGAAAGTCTCTTGTCTCAAGAAATCAGTCTTCCCCCCTGGAAATTGTGACCTCTCTCTTTTCACAGCTTGTCTTTCACTGACCTCCCAACAGGTGCTTCCCTTGTGCTGCATTCCCTGGGAATTCTTGGCTTCAAGAGCCATTTTCCTTGCTTTGAAGGAGCTGAAAATAACTCAGAACTGGTAAACCAGACATGACCAGTCCCCACTGGGCAGGAAATATTCACGTGTTCCTTCTTTGCTTCTATTTATAGGTGTAACATGACTTTAGGGGGGTCCCTGGTTGTTCTGCCCAGATAAATCTAGATCTGTGAGCCACGTGCACTCAGTTCAGTGCTTGCTCATGAGGCTTTGAGATGGTCCCACACTTAGCAGAGGTGAGCAGGACCTCTGCTCAGCCAGGAGGTAGCTGGGAAAACAACTGCTGAAACAGTCTGCAGGTAAAGGAGTCACCCCCATTAAATATTAACCTCTCCTACTCATTAGTATAGTAACAAAAAGGTGCTGGGAGTTGGAAATGAGAGTTTCCAGAGCTGTCACAGTTGGAGAAAAGGAGCTGGGACTGGATGAGGGTGATTAAATCTTTCCAGGATTGTTGATCCCTTGTGTCTCTCTGGTTCTGAAGGGGCTTGGTGGTGTTGCTGAGATGGGCACTGCTGAGGCTTTTCTGCTGTAATGCCACAGAAAGAAGAAGATAACTGCAGAGCCTTCCTCCCTGAAGTGTCCTGGTGTAGTTAATGATTGATTTCATGGAGAAAATGCCAAATAAATCCTCCAGTTTGAATCCTGTGTTGCTTCAGCAAACCCCAGGATTTGTGTGAGTTGGGCAGTTGCCTTCCTGTGGTCAGTACCATGCACCCGAGTACTGCTTGGCTCTTACTGAGAGGATTCCTCCTCCAACGAGGATTTTAATGAGGGACAAGAAGTGTGGATCCATCTCAAGGTCCCTGAAGTAAAATGAACTTGGAACAAGTTCATGAGAAGAAGAATGGAGCATCCTGAACAGGCAGCAACACTCCTTCCTCCTGTCTCTGACCACGTTACCTTCTTTGCACTAGCATGAGTATTCAGGAAAGCTCATCTCTGACTGGAAATTAATATCTATGGAGAGATATTTTTAACCTTTTTTTCATCTCCTAAGCTTAGTTTTCAGCTAAATGAGCTTCTGCAGCCTGTGGAGCTCCATGAAGAGCCCTGTGGAGCTGGTGAGAACACAAAGCTCAGGGAACCTTCGTTTTGGTGGCACCAAGGACTTCAATCAATTGAATGTGATCACGTAGTGATGTGATTATTAGCAGTAATTACCCTGCAAATAATTAGAGTGCTTTTCTGAGGTCGTAGCCTTCTGCTTGAGCTGTTGTGTGGTGGCTCTGCTGTGTTTCCCTGGCACTCCCCATCCTCTCCAGCTGCTGGATGTGGGCCCAGAGCAAACAGACCCGAAAGAGTCAAATGAAGAAGAAGATGCAGTTTTGGAGAGAGCTGTGTACAAGTTTGAACTCGGGGGCTGTCAGAATGTTCTGCAATCATTGCTGACCCATTAAACAACTGTAATGTGAGTTTCTGCTAGTGGAATCCTACTGAAGTCACCCTGTGTGTAGTTTAACCCATTTTTATCTACCATCAGTGGTGAGGTTGTGAAACTTCCTTCCTAGGTTTCGTTTTCTAGTGGCCTCTTGAGCAATTTTTCCCCTCATTCTGCAGCTTCAAAGAAGAAAGCAACAACAGATAGTGTGTCCTCCACTGTGCTCAGCTTTCTGATGAATAAATCTCTATATTTTTAAGTTTATTTTTGCAATCATGTTCTTTGTAATATTACTGGGGACTGTTGGATCACTGAGATGACTTAAGGAAGAGCTGTTGCTTCATGATTTTGTTCCAGCACTTCAAACAGTTGCACTCTAGGAGCTTCTCTGCTCCTGGGACAGTGTGCAGCAAGTTTAAATGATTTAATTTGGGAGTTAGAATGATGGGTATAGCTGTAAATGGCTGAAGAGCAATGCTACAGTTTTGGAGAGGGGGAAAAATTGGCAGTTTTGTCTGAAGTTAGTTTCTTTTTATTCTGCCAGCCAAGAAAAACTGGTCAGAGTGTGAGTTCTTCACACAGCCCACAAAGCTCTTTCTGGCTGTGGAAAAAGCATTGAACACACACGTTAAAAAACAAAAACAAACCAACCAACCAAAACAAACCAAGCAGAATTTAGATAAAAATTTCAAGGCCCTGAAGAATGTCACAAGTTAAACTGGAATCAAGGCAGGAATGACTGACATAGATCAAATTCCTTCTGCCTCTGAACATTCAAAGAAGAAATCCATTAAGCTAGAATGCAAGCATGGAGCAAAACTGTTTTTAAATGATCCAGGACTGGTAACTCGAGCTCTTCAGAATAAATCTGCATCTTTTTTGGTGTGTATTTTGTTCTGTGTGTTGTTTATTTCCTCCTTTCTTCGCTGTTCAGGGTTAGAAAGGTGTTTGTTGGAGGCTTTTCTCATCAGGGTTGAGTGACTGGGTCACTGCTCTCTCTTCCCTTTTTTCCCTACACTGCAGTGAGTCAATAATTGGGGATTTTTACCTGAGAAATCTTAGTATTGTCCATAAATGTCAGATTTTTAGTGAAGCAGCTTGCACAGAGTTGCCCTTGAGGCTGATATTTTTTTGTTACTGCTTCATTTTACAACTTTAATATTCCTTCAGTCTAAAATTTCCTCATTTAGAGCCCTTCTTTCTTTTGTAGGGTCCTTCAGAAAGCAGCAGGGAGGGACTGGGGAAGGGCTTTGCTCCACGTGGTGGATCAAGGGTTATGCAAAATTGGGCAGAGATGGTTTCTTAGAAGGTGTTTGGTGTCTGCTTGGAGGGTGGGCTCAGGTTGCAGAGTCAATCCTCTGCTTTCCAGTTTGTGTCAGGTGGGATAAATGCTAAATAGCTTTTTTTTTTGGGCATTCTTCTCCTGGCTGATGTCCAGGAGTGGGGTTGGTGGAACTCCAGCCTGCAGCCTTCATGATCTGATAGGTGTTATTCTGTGGCTGCTCTCCATCAGATGTCAAAGGGACTGAGTTTGTAGGGAGCACCAACCACCCCCAACAGATGAACCTGGGGAAGAAGGAAGCCTAAAAGCCACAAATCTTGCTGTTTAAGGTTCTCTCAATCTCTTCTAGGGGAAGAAAGCTTAGAAATGGGAGCATTTGCTGGTTCTGGCCTAGGTTATCCAGATCCTTAGGCACCTTAGGGTTTTGTTCAATTCTAGTCTTAACCTTGTAAGGCAGAGGGTCTTTTGGGTGCTTGTTTTCTAGATATTTATATTTTTTAAAGTCCTTAAGGAGTGCTTTTTATTCTGCACAGCATTCCTGGATGAGCATCAGACAGGAATCATTCCTACTTCATCCCTTTTTATTGTGGTGCTGTTGGTCATGACCAATTTTTGAGGACTACACTGAAATTTCATGAATTTTCACATGTTTCTAATGAATTTATTCATGTTTCTTCTGACAGACTTTTCCCACGTGGCTTGTCACAGCCCAGGTTTTAGCTTGGAGTGATGGGTGCTGTTCAAAATGCTGAATTGGATTTGCATTCCTGTAAGCCCAGAGTGTCTAGAATGAGCTTGTGTCTCTTGCCCCACCCTGCTGAATATGAAGGTGCCAGCCTGAGCCACTTGAGCTTGTTGAGGCTTGAGCTGGTGGAGTGAAGTGCTGTGAAAACAACTCTGCAAAAGGGGAGATTCCCTCTTGGTGCCTCCAGTGCCCACTGAGCTATTGAGCTGCAGGGTTCCAGGCCACATGGTTGGTTTACTTTTTAAAGGGTGGCCTGCCTGTTTTCACACAGTGCTGTAATGTGATGGGTTTGGGGTTTTTTTGAAGTGTTCCTCAGTGTTCTCCAGGCTTGTTTGAGGCAGGATGTGTCCAGTCATCCACTAAAGTGTAGGCAGCTGTTGCTGTATCATAGAAGGGTTTGGGTAGGACCTTAAAGATCATCTAGTTCCAACCCCCTGCCATGGGCAGGGACATCTCCCACTAGAGCAGGGTGCTCAAATCCCATCCAACCTGATCTTCAACACTTCTAGGGATGGAACATCCACAGCTTCACTGGGCAACCTGTGCCAGTGTCTCACCACCCTCCCAGTGAAGAACTTCTTCCTAATTTCTAATCTAAATCTCCCCTCTTCCAGTTTGAAGCCATTACCTCTCATCCTGTCACCACAAGCCCTTGTAAAAAGTCCCTCCCCAGCCTTCTTGCAGGCCCCTTTATTGAAAGACCCCAACAAGGTCTCCCTGGAGCCTTCTCTTCTCCAAACTGAACAACCTCAACTCTCAGCCTGGCCTCATGGTGTAACTCTAAATATAAACCTCTTGGATTCTAGGTGATATCCATTTCCAGGTGGGCAAAACATGACTTACCTGTGCACAGACTTGCCTTTCCTCCTTATTGTTCACAGGATCAATGCTTTTGTTTCAAACATCTTGGGTTGAGGTAGTGGAAAGTGAAGTGGACTGGTTGGGAAGGCTTGAAATGAGTCAGCTGGGTCATGGAAAAACACTGTCTGCAGTGGATGAAAGACAAGCAGGGTAATGAGCCACCACCTTGCAGGACAAAACCACTTTCTGGTTTGGTTTTTTTCAGTAGAAATGTAGCAAATCCTTCCAAGTCAATCAAATATGAAAGAGATCAATTAAATCCCCATATTTAAAAGTTTTATTCTGAAGCATAGGCTTTGTTTTTTAAATTATTTTCTAGTTGGTAAACATGTCTTGAAGGAAGTAACTTCCTAATAAAGACAGACTCATTTCAACACGTTGGTTCTACTGGTTTAGGGTGTGTCAGCTCTCCTCAGTAGTTCAGAGCCAAGCCAAAAATGTAAAAGAAGGGTGTTAAATATTTCTCTGGGCATCCTGAATGAAGTGAACATGAAGGTTGCTGAACTTCCTTGAGAGTTTGAATGTGTTTGGGGAGATAGGAAGCCAAAGAGTCCATTTGCATCCTGTGTAGGAGCAGCAGCCTTGGAACAAGGAGTTTAAAAAGAAATATAGTGGGGTTTTTTTCTGGAAACAAAGCTGAGGGAGATCACCAGGCTGATGTTCCCTGGTGTTGAGAGCTGCCTGTGCTGTTTGAGGAAGCAGAGAGAATTTGAGCAAAGAGGAACCAAATAGAGGAATAAGGATGGTCCTTCTGCATGTAATAAAACTTTGCTAGCACACACATCATCATTTCCTGTCTGGGTGTAATAAAGGCATAATAATTACTTTCCATTATTACTCACACCTTGATTTTTATATAAAATATTACACCCAGCAGTATCTTGCATAGAATCACTCTTTAATTGAACTGTCAAAACAAATGCACAAATAATTTGGATCTGGGGAATTTCAGCATGTGCTTGACCTAAAAGAGTTCATCCAGATGAAAATCTCTGGCCATATTTGCCCCACGTGGACTTTTTGCTGCTTGTCACCTACACTGTGCTCTTCTTGTGTTCCAACACCTTGTCCATGTTGACCTCTGTTGGGATTTCCCAATTTTTTTGTGGCTACAAACACTGTTACCTGCTCCTTGATCCCCAGGGCAATAATTCTGCTCCCATGGTTTGTGTATAATTTTGGGCTTGATGGTCATAAAGATCTCTTCCAACCAACATGATTCTACAATATTTTCTTCTACAATATTTTCTTCTACAATATTTTCTTCTACTTGTGGACCTGTCCCACTGTCATTAGGAGGTGTGGATGGGGCTTGCTTGGCTCTGAGGCTTTGCAGACAGAGGTTCTGGTCCTGGTTGTGCCCCAAATCAGCATGTGTAAGCTGATGGTATCACAAGTCAGGCCAAAAGGTGCTACTGGTCAGTCTCAAAGGTTAAGACAGAGGAACACTGATGTCTTCTGAGTGGTGTGAGGCTTGAACATGCAATAACCTACCTGCCAGATCACTGTGCTCTGTGTGGGCTACACCATACCCCAGCTGGACAGAACCTTTGCTTTCTGGAGGGCTTGAGGGCCACAGCTTGAGGACTGGGGTCAGTTTTGGGTACCAAAGGATAAGAAAGACCTTGAGGGGCTGGAGTGGGTCTAGTAATCATCTTCGTTCTG
>NW_008632881.1:8431-28596 GCF_000691845.1 Merops nubicus | reverse complement strand
GGTAGAATTTCTCTGCTGGCAGAGTGGTGAGGAGTGGCCCAGGCTGCCCAGGGAGGTGCTGGAGTCCCCAGCCCTGGAGGGGTTCACAAAACATGTAGACATGGTACTTCAGGGCATGGTTTAGTGGTCATGGGTTGATGGTTGGACTTGATGATCTTAGAGGTCTCTTCCAACCTTCATGATTCTGTGTTTCTATGAAGAGGCACAAGCCTGACTGTGGTTTAGATGAAAAATACTGAGTTGTTAGGAAAGGGTGTTGTGAAGTTGGAGCTTCTCAAAGAGCAGCAGAAATGGAATGTCCCCTTATCCTCTTGCTAGGACATGGACTTTTTACATCAAAAAAACCCCAACCTTGAGGCAGGAGCAAACAGCTGCAGGGCCAACAAATGTTCCCCCTGAGAGCACTAAGGTGGCTGCTTGCACACACCATCCCCGTGGCTTGTTTCCCTCAGATCCCTGGAGACAAACCACGTGGGTGGGGAGCACAGGACACCAAGTAAAAACTCTGTGAGATAAACCTCTCCAAAAAGGAGCCTGGTCTCCAAGGAAGACCATGGTTATCGTGGAGCCATGGGCTACTCATTAACTCCAGGTTCCTAAAACAAATATTGTTTCAGTGATAGCCAGCTACTGACATGAAACTGTTACTTGCTACTTAATCTCATTTTGCATTGGCTTCTCTCTGCCTTTTTTTTTGGGAGTTTAGCAGTGGAGCAACCATGTGAGTTTGACCAGCAGGCTGTCTCAGACCTCTGAAGGATGAATGAATTCTCCAGTGTGCTCTTGGTACAAAATCAAACCCAGAAGGAGCTTCAGATTAACTGAGTTCCAAGAAATTATTCTGCTTTACCCCATGGAGAAGCAACAGCAAGCTCAAAAATGAGAGAATGAGGCAAAAGTGGGTTGAAAGGTGATGGATTTGCCAGCATCCTTTTCCTATAATGAACAATTTTGGAGCCTTGCATAGCCAGGGAAGGTTGGAACACTGAAAAATAGGAAGAATTTTTGTATACAGCCCATAATCAAGCCATGGGGTTGAAACAGCCTGATTCACCCAGGGAAATAACACAGCTCTGTAAAGATTAACCAGGTTAGCAAGAGTTAGCTGGGAGAACACTGGTTTCCAGTCCCTGCATCAAAGCTGGGCAGGAAGAACTTTCTCCTGGGATGTGGTGTTGGGTAATTAGCAGCATTTCCAGAGTCTTCTGAATCACTTCAGCACTAGCTGTTGTCAGAAGTGGAGTGTTGGGCTTGACAGGCTGGTGATTGGCATTATCCATGGTCCAGTGATGTGCAGGTATTCATCCAGATTTGCCAACAGGAAAAAAGATGAAGCTTTACTGTGCTGTTCCAAAAATACCTCCCCTGTCAAGGTGCAGGAACCCAAAATACTTCATAAAAACCTGATTGCTGTAGAGGAAGAACTACAACTCCCTTCAAAAATAACCTTTGTAACCCTCATTTCCACTACCTGTGGTATCCAGCACTAAATATGGTGATTTGATTTGAAGTTGGAAAGCTTTAAGTAGTACTAAAGGAATTTTTTCCTCCTGTTTTTGATATTTCTTTCATGGGTTTGTTCAGAGGCTCTGAATTACAGCATCTGGTGCCTGAGGATGACACAGTCACTCTCTTTGTGCCATTTACTGCTCCCTGTTGTTGAAATGTCACCTTTGGGACCACAACTGCCCTCAGACATACACCAACCCTTGCAGTGACTGTTAATGATATTGATAATACAGTGAGAATGAGGGGGAAAAGTATGAAATTGGTTCCTGAGGGGGAAGATTTGAAATTCCATGGATTTAAAGTATCCCAGGTTGTTAATATTGAATCATGGTGGTGCTTTTCCCTTATTACTTGTAAAATACACCAGGTTTGTTCTTCTTTCCCAGAAAAAGAGTAAGAATTAAGATGGAGTCTACACCCTACTCTTGCTAATATTAAACTAAATTTGGGAACAGGAGCACTTGGTTTATATTTGAGTTGTTTTATTGACCTACTGTTGTTTTTCTAATCTCTACTTGTTGGTGGTTTTTTTGTTGTTGTTGTAGCTCTTTCCCAAAAATAAATATCTGCTTGGATTGGGGATGTGTTTTCAGAGCTACCAGATGGTGCCTTGGCCTTGGTCTTCTTGACTCTTCAGAGCAACTGAAATCCTTAAATCTTCATTCTGCTCTTGGCTGGTTTGAACTGAAGCTTCTGAAGTGTTCAGAAACTTTTGTCACAGTCCGAAGGGTTGGTTTCAATCTAGGGTAATTTTGTGGGTTTATTTCAATTAAAAAAAAAACCCCAATTCCAATATAATATTCATGTTTAAGTGCAGTTTTCTAATCAATCCTTCCGCAGGAATTACTTTAGCATCTGGGGCTATGAAACCAGAAGATCATATATGATGAAAAAGATCCTTTAATGGAACTGCCACTGAAAATGATGTCAATGAAGCTAGTTTTCTGTCTCCCAAAATGCTGATGGTGAGGATTGTTGGTAGGGAAGAAAAATGATTACTTTTTTTTTTGTCTCATTAGTTGAGTGCTTTATTTAGTGGGTTTTTTTATGGTTATTTTTTATGCATAAGAGAGCTCACCATGGGATCTAAATAAACTCTGTATTTTTAAAGTTTTATGGCTAGCAACATGCTCTCTTCAATAATCCTGGCTTTATTTTAGTTAAGTAGCATAAATACAGGAGGGGAGCCTTGATCAGGAGACATCTAAATAATATCTAAGTATGTGGCTAAATAAAATATAATCCTGTTGGGTACTGCAAGAAGGAAAATACAACCAAGACAGCCCAAAGAGCTGATTTGTTGGCATCATGCTGAGAATAAATCAGGTTTGTGTAGTGACTGGAAACGACCTTTTTGTATTCCTTGGAACTCTTTTTCCCTGTTAAGCTTCTGAAAACCCCCAGCTCTTCCCTGGCTTTGCTCTTTAGTAGGTTTTTAAGTCCAATTGTTGTAGAAATATTGTTTACGTGATGGTGTTCACGTGGATTTTACAGGAATTTATGTTCATTTAGCTAGCTCAGTTCAAAAGGTAACCAGAGTATGATAATGTCTGAGTCTTGGACCTCAGCTCTTTCTGCTGAGATTCCATTTCCTTAAAAGAGTAGAATTGTTCAGGTTTTACCTTCTCCAAAATCTCCTGGGGAAAATGAAGTGGTTTATTATCTAAAGGGTGGCCTCATCCTTTGCCACAGGAGCAAATGAGGCTGGAGCAGCTCCTACAAGCCTTTAGTATGAGAAATCTGCTGTGTCTTCAGCCTTCTTCCTCTAGAAGGTATACCTTTCACTAAAAAAAAAAGTCTATCAAGAAATTCTGGATAAATTCTTTGGCTGCTTTGGAAAATAGCTCAAATACAAGAGGGGCAGGGAAACAAAGGAAAAGTTAAAAATACTTTATCTGCTTCCTCAGCTGCCCCGTGGCAGCAACTTGTTGGGAACCTCCAGGGTAGATTTCAGTCTGAGACATCTCCTTGAAAGAAAAGCTGCCTAAATTTTTAGCCTGTTGGTGTCAAAGCAGGAGATTCCCTTTTTGGAGGAGACAACTATTGCTTTCTATCACCCAGGACAGCGTTTTTCTTGCTCCTCCTTGCAATATTAAGCAGAGCTGATGCATGAGTGAACTGGGAACGTTTTTTAAGACTGATTGTCTAGAAAAAACAAGTCGTGATGTTGTTATTTTGTGGAGATCTGTGTTAGACTACAGCTGTGAGTGTTCTCAGGGTCCTGGGTGCTGCAGGGAAACAAATGAGCGTTGAAAAATCCCGACGATTGTCCATATGCTGCTTGTAGCTTCTGCTGCCTTTAATTCTCCTGCCTGCCCCTCTGAGGGAGATGTTTTGACCCAGCATCTGACAAGTGAATACAAATTTCATTCGTGTGTGTCATTGTCCCAGCTCCTTTGTCATGGCTTGATATTATGGAACAAAAGAAAGCCAGGGACCCTAGTGGGAATGTTAGAGGGGGATTAACAGAGCCTTGTAGCTATGGAGTTAAGCTGGGCTTCTGGTTTCACTGCCAATGACATCTTGATTTATGCATACTGGGGATGTTTTTAAACCCAGAAGGAATAGGAAATAAGACAGTTTCCTTCTAGCCTGTGTTTCCTGCAGGGCTTCTTGACTCAACAGAACTCAGAGCACAACCTCGTGGTTCTCTCTCCTCTTGCTGCTCTTTGTTTGGCTGGTTCTGTAAAGCTCCAGGCTTGAACCTGGTCTCTCCCCTTGCCTCAATCTTCCTTGAAAAGCTGGAAGTTGGGAGTGTGGATGGGTTTTTTTCCCCCCTTTTGGGAGGTGCAGTGTGGTAGCAGTTTGAATGTTCACGCTGTCATTGTGGGGTGCCTCAATCTTCCTTGAAAAGCTGGAAATTGGGAGTGTGGATGGGTTTTTTTTCCCCCTTTTGGGAGGTGCAGTCTGGTAGCAGTTTGAATGTTCACACTGTCATTGTGGGACAGGGTAACCACAGATGAACTTGCAGAAATACTGAAAGCAGCAGCCTGGAACAGAAATATGAACTTCCCCCTTCTTCCTGATTTATTTATTACAAATGTGCAGTTTTGCTGAGGTCAGCAAGCCTGCAGAGCTGAGATGGGTTGGCCATGATGTTAACTCCTAGGAGAAACAAGCCTTCTGCCATTGCCAAGCACTTCTGAGGGGCCTTCTGGTTCCTGAAAAGTGACATAATTTACAGTTGTAACAGGGCAACATCCTCCTCCTGCCATGCTGAAATGCTCCTGAGGATTTCAGAGTCTCCTTGCTACTAATAAACCCATAACCAAAATGATGTGAACAGAATACAACAGCAGAAAGGTTGGTGGAAATGAAGTGCTACAAAAGGAGGAGCTTTTTGGGATCTGTCAAAGGGGTTTTACTGGGATGAAGGTCTTTGCTTGGAGGTCAGGAGGCTCTGCTGAAATGCTCCTGAGGATTTCAGAGTCTCCTTGCTACTAATAAACCCATAACCAAAATGATGTGAACAGAATACAACAGCAGAAAGGTTGGTGGAAATGAAGTGCTACAAAAGGAGGAGCTTTTGGGATGTATCAAAGGGGTTTTACTGGGAAGAAGGTCTTTGTCTGCTTGAGGCTCTGCAGAGGCATCTGGACAGGTTGGATCAGTGGACTGAGGTCAGTTGGATGAGGTTGAACAAGGCCAAGTGCTCCAGGGGAGGTTTGATTGGATCTGAGGAGGAATTTCTCTCCTGGCAGGGTGGTGAGATATTGCCCCAGGTTGCCCAGGGAGGTGCTGGAGTCCCCAGCCCTGGAGGGGTCCAAAAAACGTGTAGATGTGGCACTTGGGGACCTGGTTTTGTTGGGTTGATGGTTGGACTTGATGATCTTAGAGGTCTTTTCCAACCTTAATGATGCTTTGAAGATGACTCCAGCCTTGTCTCAGTGCTCTTTGGTGTTACATGGGCAAGAGAAGGTACTGATCAGAATCTTTCCAATCAATGAGCTCTATTAAAATGTGGCATTCCTTGGTTGTGAGAGATGCTCAAATTTACATCATCATAATCACTTTTGATTTCAGCAGGGTTTGAGGCTGGAAATAACAAAGCAGCAAATTTATAACGTCTGTTTTTTGGTTTAATTTCCCTTTTTTTTCCCCCCCCATGAGAATTTTCTTCTCCCATTGAGCATTTTTGGTGTCATTGCACAGGAGAACTGGCACTAATGTTTGTTTTGTCACGGAATGAATAAAACTGGTTTGGAAAGTTCCTCTCCCTAATTCCTATCTTTAAAATCTTTGTTGTGAGTCTAATTAGTAGGTATTAGCATATGTATCAAAATGCAGAATGTGCAAGTACTGTTGGGGAAAATGAAATGCTAGGTTTAGCTCCTCATTTTGGGTAATTTGGGTTTATTTGGAACAAAACATTAGCACGCTGAAGGACGAAAACTATAAAATTGTGGCATGAAATCAATGTCAATAAAAGTCCTATATACACACAGCTTTTTCCTCTCCTGGGATCCCTGCAGCTGAGCCAAAAAAAAAGCAGCAAAAAAAGCAATATAACAAATTGTGGTGCTGCTCTTCACCACTGGAGAAGGTAAATGTGGAATTATCCACGTGGAGTTGGGAATGTAAAAGCATTAAAGTGCTTTTGGGGTGTCGAGGAGGAGGAGATGGGGTTGGATCACTCTGAGGAGGAGAATTTTCCTCTTGAGGCAAAATAAACCTGTGTTTTTTTTTTGCTAGGGGCAATAATGTGCCACCCAGTGTGGATGGTGGTACCACTGTGATGCTGTCAGCACCAGGGCTGTTTATTTTATCTCCTACTTTAACAGAAAAGGGGTTTAGGAACATCTGAAGGCAACCTGGAAGATTTTCTGTGGAGCTGACCTTTACATGGAGAAGTGTACAAGGAATAACAGGTCTTGATAAAAGTATCCTACAACACATCTTGGCACCACACGTTGAGTGTTTTATGTCATAGGTCCCTGAGCATCTTGGGCCCACTGGTTTGCCATGAGAAGTCCTCTCTTCTCCCCACCCCAGCTCTTTATTCCTCTCTATTTATTCCTCAAGCTCAAGTGCTTGAGGGATCTCATGAGGAATTGGATCCTACTAATGATGCAGGTTAAAACTAATGGTGAACAATCCAGCATTTTGGTGTAGCTGGGGTCAGTCCCTGGTGCTGCTCCAGTAACTCCTCTGCAGGGGAGAGGAACAGGAGGAAGACTGGGAGACCAGGAATGATGGGGAGCAGGATCAGCTCTCCTGGGGGCAGTGACAGTTTGATAGGTGTGGAGTGATGACATTGGGTTGTTCTATGGTCTCTCTTGGACTTGTTACACACTAAACATATTTTTACTATAAAGCAGGCTAAACCAACCCATTTTCAGTTAAATGATGTGTCCTCTGATAAATAAATAATTGTTCAAATGTCTGTAAAGTTGTTCCTCTCATTTACCACAACTATGGAAGCAGAAATGTCACTGTGGCAGAACACACTTCTCTTTAGAGGACAAAAAGTAACACTCTTGCCATAAAGGTAGTTTTTTTAGCTGGGAATTAGCTTTTCTAACCAAATTGTCACTGTTGGAAGACTAGTTTGTTCATCAGCTTATTTTCTGCTAAAATTAGATGAGCTCTCTTTTATATCCAGGTTTCTTTGCCACAGCAAAGGGAATGCCAATCAGACTCGTTCTCTATCCTTCCTTTTGTGTTCTGCCACTCTCTGTGGTAATAGCCAGGAAAAAAGCTCAACTCCAAGTTATGTCTCTCTTTTCCTAGTGTTTTTTTTTTCTGCTGATCTAACCCTCCCTCCCTGGGCTGCTGTGTCCTGGGGACAGCAATGGGTTCCCTCTGGGGATAGGCAGATGGAACCTTGTGGTGAAGGGCTGGCTTTGATAAAAGACATTGTCCACTGCTGGGTGCAGCTGTTGTGCATGAAATCCTGTTTATCTGATATATAATTATTAAATAACAGGAATAAATGTCCTCCCTCTCTCTTGGTGCTGCAGGTGGCAAACTCAGGCTGGTCAGGGGACCAAGTTAGGCAGCAGGATGTGCCTCATGCTGTCCATTGCCACGTGCTCCCAGCCAGATGTTCTGTGGTGTGAAAATCCAACGTGTCCCTTGGGAAACAACCCCACACTTTAATATGAAACCAGATGAAGGTCTTAATGACAATCAATTATAGCAGAACGTTCTTAATTGGCTTTCTTTGCAAGCAGGACGTGCCGTTTGTGACCCACCCCAGCTGACCAGCTTTGCTCTGCTCTTTAGAGGCCATCCAGCCTTGTGCCTCAGTGACTCACTTCACTCTTAAAACTCCAAATTTTGGGCAGTTTTTCCCAGTGATATTCCTGCTTCCAGGATGCTGGGGCAGTGTGTGAATGCTCTTGTGGCAGGACCACTCACAGATGCTTCAGAGGTCTCCAGAGTCCTGTGGAACACAAGCCAGTAGATTTATCAGGAGAGCAGCTGGTTTTCTTCTGTGCATGGATCTATCTGGGGCCAAGGGGGGAGACAGCAAGTGCTGGTGGCTTTTAGAGATTAGCTGGTGACAGTTTTGCTTGGGAAGTGTACCAAGTTTTAGCAGAGCTACTGTAAGGGAGATAGGAGGGGAAAATGGACAGTGGAAAAACCAACCCAGGAGCTCTACTAATCTTTTTGTGTCAGGAGAAGCCTTTGGGATTTGGTTATCTGCCTGTGGGTCTAATTGCAGCCTTGATTAGAGGAGTGCCCAACGATTCCTACTTGAGTAAAGAGCTGGCAGGAGCTGTTGGAGATGTTTGGACAGAGAAGGCTGAGGAGTCGGAGCAGCTGTGTCCTTGTGCAGGCAGAGGGGGAAGCTGGGGGGTTTATTGGATTACCTCTTGTCAGATCATGGCAATGCATGCTGCTTAAATCCCTCGGGGCAGGGAGGGAGTGTGGAAGAAGGGATGGCTTATTTTAGGTCAAGTGATTTAGACAGGGGTCTGTTTTCTGCTCAGAAAGGTGGGAATGGCTCAGGCAAGGGGAAGGTTTGGTCTTTGCCCTGTTCCCATCTGGTGCTGTGGTATTTTATGGGCAGAAGTTCTGGGGCAGGTAGGAGCTGGGCAGAGAGAAGCTTGAGTCGTGTCTGTGGTTTAACTCTGGGAGGTGGTGGGTGAGTGAGTCCTTGCTTTTAGTGCTATTCCTGCTTCTCCTCTCACCCTTTTTCCTAAGCTGACACCCGTTAAGGGTTGTCAGTAAGAGTTTGTTCAGCTTACTCCTTCCTTTTGTGTTAACAGCCATGAAATCTTTCCATGGGGACAGAGCAATGAAGGATCCCTGGCTTTGATGGATGATTCATGGCTGCTGGAACCTGCTGGATTTGGAGAAAGTGATGTGGGTTCTGTGGGACCTTCAGCACTCCTGCAGTCTATTAGAGAGTCATTCTCAGGTCTTCTACCAGTTTTTGCTCTCCAGATGAGCAGAAAGGACTTGAGAGTGATGACTGCCTATATTTTGGCTGATTATTTTGGAAGGAACAGCCTCCTTCCCACGTGTTGGAGTGTAGTTCTGCCTCCTGCTGTGCTTGGAGAGTGTCTCATTACTAGAAGGTAAACCTAAGAGGCAAGTCAGGCAAATCTCTGCAGAGGAGAAGGTGCAATGTTGGAATTACTCTGTAGGCAAGAACAACTCTGTGCTCTCAAGGGGTAAGAACTTCTCCTGTGTGTGTCCCCTGCATGGCTGTGACACTCAGCGTGGTGTCCAGAGTTTTGCAAGTCATCCAGCTGCACTTTTTCCTCTTCTCTCTGAAGCATAATGGGGGCTTGCTTAAAAAATGCTACTGAAAGACTATTTTTCTACTCCCTCAGAGCACCGTCGCACCAAAAGGCTGATTTTAATTTAGGCTGTGGTGCCACTGAAGGAAAAGAGGCTGGTGGGGTTTTCCTGAGGCACCTTCTGCCAGCAGCAGAATATTGCTGCCTGCTTAGCTTGTTCTCTTTAGGAGACCACGAGGTGCTGCCCCAACAATTTGGTCTGTGCTCAGCGAGCAGAGGATGGGAGTTTTGGGAGAGGAGGGAGGCAGAGAGATCAAGGTTATCAAAAGGCATGCCTGCATAATAACAAGGATTTGTAGAAAATTGGTGATGAATAAATCAGCTATGAGTGAGTAGTCCCAGATATAAACCTGCAACGTTTTGGAAGCTGTTTGTAGAAGATGACTGATGGAAGAGGCTGGTAGGAATGGGGTGATGCTTTCATTTAACACAAAATGTCATCATTCAAACTATTTCTCCTAGTTTTTTCGAGTGATTTGTGTGGATTTGAGCACTTAGGGTAGATGTGCTCTACCCAGCTCTCAGCTGTTTCCTAAAACCAGGCTTAGAAAGTTGAATTATAAACTTTACAGTTTTTTTTTCCCCCCCCCTCCTCGCTGTAGCCCGTTCTGCTGAGTGTAATTGGGAACATTTCACAATGGTAATGAACTTGGCAAGAGAAGAGCCCTTGGCTGCTGCCAGAGGAAAGCAAATAAACAAATCAGGGGAACAAAAGGAGGTGCCTGGCTGTCCCCGAGGCGGGCTGCAGGGGCGGCTGGCACCGCTGGCCATGCTGGCCAAGGGTGGCATGTCCTGCTGGGCTCCCCACGCAGATGGCCTGGACCCCAGCCCAGCAGAAAACACCAGGCTCTCAGCCCTGCCACTCAGGACTTCACTGGACCCACAGCTAACTATAAAAGCCAGTGCATCAGCAGTTAAAAGTGGTTTTAGAATCCTTTAGGTTGGAAGGGACCTCCAAGATCATCAAGTCCAACCATTGAGCCATTAGGGCTCTAAAGTCCTCTGCTAAAACAGATGAGAATCTGTCAGGGCTGGAAGGGACCACAAGGATCCCCCAGTTCCAACCCCTCTGCCATGAGCAGGGACACCTCCCACTAGATCAGGCTGCCCAGAGCCTCCTCCAGCCTGGCCTTAAAGACCCCCAGGGCTGGGGCCTCAACCCCCTCCCTGGGCAACCCATGCCAGGGTCACACCACTCTCATGGGGAAGAACTTCTTGTTTGGGTTTTTTTTCTTGTCTGTGTTTCAAAAAGAAATTACAGAGTGGTTTTGGTCTCTTCTTGTTTGCTCAGGAGATGTTGAATTCTTCCAGCAGGTAAATGTTAGTGGGAGTTTCATCCTGAAGGAAACATCATTCCTTTTTTGGGGCACCTTGCCACTCAGGCAGTATCTCCAGCTGAAGGCAGCACAGGCATCACCCAGAGGATAATTCTCCTGTGGTCATGTCTTCTGTTTCTCAGCAAAACACAGGCCTTCTGCTTTCAGGAGGGGGGAAATAATCCTCCCTGTGGAGCAAACACCAGTGCTGTTGGTGCAGAGCATTTGACACAGCTCCTTTTACTTCCAGGCTGGTTTATCTGTCTGGTTGGGATGATTGATATGAACTCCTGATAAAAGCCACTCCACCTTGTGGTAGTCTCACAGAAACCTGCACTCACCAGCTGAACAGGGGTCTGGATGTTTCACAGATGGCAGAAGAAACATCTTGGTTCTTGCAAGACCAGCTTCTCATCTGAGCTTCTTCAACAGCTTCTTACCACTGATCCCACCTGCAGGGAGCAGGAGAGAGGGGTGGAATTCTTTTCCTGTAGTTTAGGTGTTGTTTGGTAAGGAAGCAAACCCCCTAACCTTAATTTGAAGGATACAAATCATCATTTTTGTGGTTATTTAGCAGGGAAAATCTGACAGCATTAAGGAATCAGATCACCCTGTCCTCATTTGAGGGGTGTGGTGCCCATGCTTTGTAGCTGGTGAGTGGAGAAGATCTGTGATGGGTGTCACCTCTCAGTTCAGACTCTGGAGAAGGAGCAGCTCATGTTTGATGAAATGAATTTAGGAAGAACATGGACAATGACTTCACCTAATTCCCCAGTGCAGTCTTCACACCTTGAAACCCAGGCTGAGGGTTCAGTGCTACCTGGTGTTGGCTGAGAAGTTGTTCCTCAGGACTGGTGGAAGTACAGAAGCCAGGGTGTGGCTTCTACTGAGGGTTTGATGGCAGTGCTGCTCAGAAAACAAAGCTCAAGCAGTCCCCTTTGCAGCAAAACATCCCAAGAATGTTATGCAAATCCATCTATTAGAATAACAAAGCAGAAATCGGTTGTCTTGCTAGAGGCCAGTGGCAGTTTGAGGCCAATGCTCCCTAGAAAGCCTTGTGGAAGAGGGACAGCCCCCAAAGTGGGGGTCCCTGCCACCTGCATGCCCCCAGGTAGAAGGAGGGTGAATCTCTGCTCCTGGGTTTTGAGGTCACCCTGGGACCTGGTGTGCTCCTCAGGGGGACTGTGGAGCTGGGACAGAACCCAACCACAACCCAGAGGCCTTTCCTTGTGCTGCTGACACCCAACGACTGCTGCAGGAGTGGCTCTTGTTGCCCTGGCCAGAGCTTGGTCCAAATTTTGAGTATCAGGACATGAACCTGTTTGGAAACTTGGTGTTGCACCGAGGGGGTTTGATGTGCAGGTGAGTGCATGGTGGTTACCACTCCATTGTTATCAATTATTCCACTGTTATTACCACTCCATTGTTATATCCACTGAAAATACCAAACCCCAGCTCTGAAACCAGCAGTATATCCTAAGATTTTTTTGTGTTGTTTTGCACTTCAACCTGCAGCTCTTCCATTTTTACTGATAAGACTTTTCTAAACCTCTGTGAAATGAACTCGTGCAGCTCAGTTTGCTTTGCTGTTGGATAAACTTGTTTTAATTGGACAAATTTGGTGCTGATGTTGACTCTGACTCTTCTAGACCTCTAATTTGCTCTGAAGTTTTTCCCTCACGTTGCTTTCAGATGCAAACAAGAGGACAAATGGCTTGAGAGGCCAGATAAATGTAGACTTGGCTGGCTGCTGAAAAACTATCTTTTTATTTTTTTCCTTCCTTCTGTGTATAATTCATCGTGCCTGTTGTTCTAAAACATCCAAAGGCAATTATCAAAACCAAATCAATGCTGGATAATTATAAGAGAAATGTACTGCCTGGAGCTGCTTATTCTGATATCACCTTCCTGCTAACTGCAATTAGAGGGGAAAAAAATTACATTAGTCACTTGAAACGGGCAGCAAACCCTCTTTTTAACAAGCCATGGAGCTTTTCCCACTCTTCTCAGCATCCCTTTGCCTGCTCAAGAGGAAAACCTGAAAGGACACCCTGCACTGTGTTGTGAGTTGCTGTTTCTTCATTAGTTCTTTTTAGCAGGATTTAGGACAGTGCTGTGAATTCTGCTAAATAATGAATTTTAGCTTCTCTTTAGCTGTTCTTGGTGAGGGACCAGGTTATTTCTTGCTCGAGGAACATCTGTGCACCTGCCCCAACCCACATGCTCCAGGTGTCCTCAGGGAGGAGAGAGTTTTCAGCTTTTTATGGGCACTTTAGCACGTGGTGGTTGGTATTTTTAGCAAGGGCACATCTCTGGGCTTGGCTTTTAAAGGTGAAAAAAAATAGAGACTCACACTGTCCATAAATACAAATATAACACCAAGCACTGAAGCAGGGAGCAGAAGGAGAGTGTATTTAGATGCTCCATTCTGTGAAGGGCTGGGAGGTGTTTGTGCACAGGTATTGGAGAGAATATAGGCCAAAAATAGGCTGTAGTAGAATATATTCCAAAATATGCTGTAGTTTTTAATAATGTCTTGCATAACAGAGCCTACCAGTTCATTTTCTGGACAAACTAATGGCCTAAGCTAATGATGTAACTTGAATAAATGAAAGAGGAAATATCTCACAAGAATATTTTCACCAGGGTTTTGTTATTTAAAAATGTGTAAAATAAGTAGTAACAAAATAAAATAAGAAAGGTTTGGGTTTGGCTGTTTTAATTTTTAAGTGCAGGTTCCCTTTTTCAAGTCTATTCTTAAACAACTGACAATAAAAAGGAAAAAAAAAAACCCCAACCTGTGTTTGGCTGACCTCCTGCAGAGAAATGGATGTGGAAAGTTATCCAGAGCTTCACCAAATCCTCAAAGAACCATTTCTGAGGAGGGTGATGAAACTTGCCTGCCCAGGAGCAAGTTGTAGGATTATTTCCTTACCTTTCCAGAGGGAGGGAGGAAGAGAATTCTGCTGTGTTTATGTTGTTATAAATATTTGCTAGGAGGATTTGCTAAGAAATGTTGGTGAACGTGGTCTAAAAGACTTTTGAGGAACAGAGATGCTCTTGTTGGGACTAACTGGCTTTCAGATCTTCTTGCTGTGGCTACAGAGTGCTGGTTTAGGGCTCTTAGATCTGGGGTTTTATTTTGAGCTTGACCTTTAGCCTGCTGAGTGACTTGAGACAAATCTCTCCAGTTCCTTTTTGTCCTTCCCTTCCTACCTGTACAGTGGTTAACACCCAGATAAGTCAATGAGATCTGCTGATAAAATTGATTTTTAAAGGCTTGGATATGGTTATAACCTTGAGATATTTAGGCTGCATCTTATTTAGCTGGTCAGAGGGCTGGGGCACGGGTGGGTGTGATCAGTATCTAGCCAGGAAGAGGGACAAAGGAGCTTTATGTTTTATTTTTTTCCTTTTCTCCCTGCTGAGGATGACTTTCTGTGTTCAGCACAGACTGTGGTGCCAGAAAATGCAGCATAACTTTAATTTTAGGAGAGTGATGCCACCCCTAACTTCAGACTGCAGCTGAATTTCATGCTGTTGTGTCCTCCCTCCCCAGGGCAAGACTGGGCTGCTTGGGTTGGATTTTATTTTCAAGGGGGTGTAATGATCTCTGTCCAAGCTTTGCTCTCCCCTGTAGATTTGGGAGAAGCTCTGTGGCTGTTGGTTCCACAGCACACCTCAGGGATGGCTGATAACCTCCACTGACCCACCTAGGCCTGAAGAGAAGGAGCAGCAGCTGGAAGAACCACTTAAATTTTCATCTGCCAGAAAGAATCCTGCAAATCACATCAAGAGCATGTTTTAAAGTGACTGTTGGGTGTATGTTTTGTGCCCTTCAGTCTATCAAGGAAGCTTCTGAGCAGGTTACAGCCTCATTGGCAGAATTGGTGTATGCAGCAGTGAAAAATCAGAGCACTCCTGGATCTGAGCTAAATGGGAGAGCTTAACATAGGCCTGAAGAGAAGGAGCAGCAGCTGGAAGAACCACTTAAATTTTCATCTGCCAGAAAGAATCCTGCAAATCACATCAAGAGCATGTTTTAAAGTGACTGTTGGGTGTATGTTTTGTGCCCTTCAGTCTATCAAGGAAGCTTCTGAGCAGGTTATAGCCTCATTGGCAGAATTGTTGTATGCAGCAGTGAAAAATCTGAGCTAAATGGGAAAGCTTAACACCAAACCTTTTGAAGGAACGAGCTGAAACTTCTGTACTGGAAAATGATAGCTGATAAATGGAACTTTGCCCTTGAAATGGCAAAAATTGAAGTTTTCTCCTAAAGCCATGCTGTCAAAAATGCTTTTATTTTGATTAATAGGATAATAACTCTACTCTTGCAGCCTGGGGAATGGGTGCTAGTGAGGGTGATGTTTGGAGACCTGATGATTTCAGTTCAGCTTGGCTTGTTTATACATTTAAAACAGTAAACAGGAGTTGGCAATAGAGGTGCTGCTGTATTTTGTTTCTAAGTGAGCTGTGAAACACTACCAGGACTTTTAAGCTACATTTGGCATTACAATAAGCCCTGGCAGCATTTCCACTCAAACAGTGCCTTGAACTGGCACTTTCCAAGGTAGATAAATCTCCTCCTTGCCCCACACTTGCCAGGGAGCCTCAGAAGAAGGCAGTGATGCAGCAGCTTTCTCAGGGGCATCCTTTCCACCCTGGATGAGGGGTTTTTTTTTGGCCTAGAATACCTCCAGGCCTGAGTCAGAAGGAAGGAAATGTGACACTCTTGGGTCCTGTGGCTTCAGCTTAGATTTCCATCTACCTCGTTGCTCAGGCTTTGAGTTTCCTATTGTTGCTTGACTGGTAACAGAATAAAGACATTTTTTTCACTGAAAATTCTATCACAGGGGTCTGGGACATGTTTGTCTGATGCTGTATTGAAGTATTTAAGTCCTGTATTTAAAATTTGTTGAAGTTTTAGTTTAGTTTGTCCAAGGGAAATGTGTTTTGTTGTCTTTGGGAAATGTTGTACCCTGATTATTGTTAAAAAAACACTCTTCACTATCAGCTTTAAAATCTTTAATGCATTTGCCTCTTAGATAATGCATGATTTAAATGTATTGAGGGTTTTCAAGGGCAGTTCCTCTCTGCTGCGGGCTATGGCATCTCCACAAACACTTCTTGCAGTCCCTGAGAAGGCAAATTCTTTGCAAATTCTGAAGATGTGATTTCCTTCAGAAAGGGAGAGAACTTTCTTTGAGGAGGACCACTGCTGATGTGTTTTGATTAGATATTAGGAAGGATTTCTTCCCTGAGAGAGTGGTCAGGCACTGGAACAGGCTGCCCAGGGAGGTGCTGGAGTCCCCAGCCCTGGAGGGGTTCAAAAAACGAGTAGATGTAGCACTTGAGGCCATGGTCTAGTGATTAGGGAGATGCTGGGATGCAGATTGAACTTTGATGATCCTAGAGGCCCTCTCCAACCAGAGTGATTCTGTATTTCTGTGAAGAATCTGAAATATTCATCTCTTCCTGAGCTATAGATGAACTGTGCTTCAGTTTTTTTTAATTTAAAGCCATCTTTTTGCCTGTCAGGAGTACCACTGATGGCTGAGGTGCATCTCAAGAGACCAGGAGATTTCTGTGAGAGAGCAGAGACCTTGATGAAGGGGGTGGAACTATTCTCAGGCCTTTTGCTTGACATCTGCCCTGCCTTTAAGCTGCTGCCTGACATTGCCAGCTAAACAGAGCTGTCTAGCTGCTTAAGCTCAGCAAATGAGAAATGCTTTTCCTGACGACCTTGGGAGGTGAATATTGTTTCCCAGGTCATCCAGAGAAGCTGGAGAACCCTTGTGCTTTGGATCCCTCAGTGATATATCTCCAAAGGGACGTTGTGCAGCCTCAGGCTGGCGGAGAGGATCCGTGTTTACATCGAGGATGCTGCTGCTCCTGTCGTGAGCTGAATTCTGGAAGTGTGATGAGGATGAGAGGAAGTGGAGGACTTCCTGCATTACTTTTTGTGGCTGCCTGAAGGGCCTCTCTAAACTGCAGCTGTGTTGCACAACTGCTAGAAGTCATGTTAGGCTTGGGTCAGTCTCTTGAGGTGGGGACTAATATGCTGCGTGCATTAGGGGTAGGGTTTTATCAGCCTGGAACTCAGAACATCATCATATAATAATGAGATGTTATAATTATCAAATCATAACATCATTAAATAATCATCATAGCATAGTGGCTTAAGTTGGAAGGGACCCTTTGAGATCATCTCATCCAACCTCCACTTGAGCTCAAGGCATCATCCAACCTGGCCTTGAACACCTCCAGGGTGGAGCCACAACCTCTCTGGGCAACCTGGTCCAGAGTTGCCACCTTCTATTTGGCCTTCAGCCTGTATGTTCCCATGAAATGTATTCCTGCTAGGCTGTGTCCTTAAAATATGATTTTCCCCTTTAGGAGAAGTTTCCACAGTAAACTAAACACTTAGCCTGTGAGGAAAAGGTTTGTGCAGGGGATCTATCCCCTGAACAGGTCCCTGGGCAAGAAAGGGAGAAATCCCAGATGGGAAAGGCTTCATTTTATCTGGGACAAGCTCAGGGTGTGCTAGAGAGAAGTTATTCAAATTCCTTTCTGAAACATCCCATCTGCTTCTACCTGATGCCTGTATTTTTGGGTTGCACTTATGCCTGACTGCAAGGCCAGGCTGGATGGGGCTTTGTGCCACCTAGGATCTTGCAAACTGGATGATCTTTAAGGCCCCTCCCAGCCCAAACTCTTCTATGATTAATGATTATATTGGTCTCCTACACTGTGGGTTTAGAAACTGAATCAATGAACTGCAACTAAATGTATTTTATTGTCTTTTTGGTGCTGACTGTTGGAGTTAATTGTGGTTATCTGCTCCATATATTGTTTCACAACATCTTTACAGTGGCTTTAGGGAGTGTTTCTCTATTTACTCAAGCCAGTGTTAGTTTTTCAGCTTGTATGACTTTCTTTATTAACATCTGGGTCCTTGGTGAACTTCACTGTAGGGGTGAAGGGTGGTTTTGAGGCCAGGATGTGAGGTTTGATTTGAAGGGGTGAGGAGAAATGAAGATTATTTCTCTTCTGCCTTGGAGTTCTGTGCTTTTGGGGGGGTGTGGGTTTGTACCCTGTTACACAGGAGGGGAAAAAAAACCCTTTGGAGAGTGGTTTGGTTGTTTTTAATGTATCTGTGGGTAGAATTGCTTGGGTCAGTGTGAGCTTTTCAGCAATAAGCCACACCAGACTGAATGAGCTCAGCTTTGCTCTCTGATATAGACTTTAATTTATTCTTAATACACTGTAATCACATGGGGGGCACAGGGAACTATAGGTGACCACGGCTTGTTGCTCTGGGTGTGGTTTTTAATCAGGAAAAAAGAATTCCTTCTGCAAATCAGCTTGATTTTCCTGCCATTGTGCTCTCCTGCAGGTGTGGCTATCCTGTGTTAAACCAGGCCAACTGGCACAGTCCTGCTTCCCAGCAACCCAAAGGGGCTGTGTTTGCCTCTGATAACTCCAGGGAGCTTCCACATCACACCTTTGAAGAGAATTTGAGGAGCTCTCTGCTTCCAATGCAGAATAAGATGGATTAGGTCAGTTGAGGATACCGTGCTGACGTTGCCAATTAGCTAGGGACAAAAGATTTCAGGATGAGATACTGATCGTGTTTTAGGTTACTGTACAAAAAAAAAATCAACAAAAACCAACCCAGAAAACTTTCAAAGCAGGGACCAAAGATGACAGACTGAGGGAGTTGGGGCTGTTCAGTCTGGAGAAGAGAAGGCTCCGAGGTGACCTTATTGTGGCCTTCCAGTATCTTAGGGGGGCTACAAGAAAGCTGGGGAGGGACTTTTTAGGATATTGAGTAACAAGAGAGTGGCTCTGGGCAGCCTGATCTAGTGGGAGGTGTCCCTGCTCATGGCAGAGGGGTTGGAACTGGGGGATCCTTGTGGTACCTTCCTCTGCTAAAACAGATCAGAATCTGTCAGGGTTGGACTTTAGAGCCCTAATGGCTCAAGGGTTGGACTTGATGATCTTGGAGGTCCCTTCCAACCTAAATGATTCTATGAGGATTGCAGTCACACTATAGAAGTTGGTCCATGAGGATGAGAAGCTGAATTTCCAGCTGCTTCCCTGGGTGCAATGCTGTAGATCATGCAGGAAATAATGAATCTAAATCTGCATTCTGAACAATGCTTAAATTTTCCAGGTGAATTAAAAGACTGGGGCTTTTGAATTTTTCATATTCATTGCAGGCCACATATATTTCCTTTTTATTTTCCTTTTTCACCCTGTGTGTTTATCTTTCTCAACAGTTTTACTCAGGGAACCAAACCTTAGTTGTCCTTTTCTTTAGGAGACTCCTTGAAGATTTGCCCCTTCCATGGGCTGTACCAGATGGGAGGGAGACTGAAGTTTGCTCTCAGTCCTTCTTGGGCTGGCTTTAAGGTTTTAGTTGTTTTCTTTATGCAGGTCTGAAGGTTCAAAGCAGGGACTAGTCTGCTCATTCCTTAGAGCTCTTCTCTGGAGTCAGGCGAGGACAACGTTCCAGAACATGTCAAGTCTTCTCAGGCTCCATCAGAAGAGATCTTCAAGGTCAGATGGAGCAAGCCTGCTAATTAAGGAGAAAAATGTTTCCTTTCTGGACATTCATAGATCAGCAGTAAATTCAGAAGTGGTTTCCATGACTTTTATTATCCTTTCTACTTATAGCATCACTATCGCTTAGCAAGGAAGCGACTGAAACTGCCACGGAGTGTTTTCTCCTGATAGTTTTCCTTGGAAAACTTGTCCTCATTGGCTGTTTTAAAGTGTAGTCATCAAATTTTGTCACAATATTACAAACAAGGGTTTGAGGTTTAACTGCTTAACCACCTTTGCTGGGATGTTTGCTTCACATCACTGTGTAACTGCACTTTGCCTGGAATCTCAGCCCAGGAGTATCAGTCAGGGTACTGGAGAGGGAATTATTTGATGTTTTTAGTTCCTAATGGCATGAAAATGATGGAACACATAAAAAAAGACCCATCAGTGGGGAAGTCCCTGCTTCTAACCTGACTTTTTACACAGGAAGAGGAGACCTGGGTGGATTAAAGGTCACTGGACGTGTCTCAGTTTGGAGGGTGGCACTGTGGCCAACTGCTGCATTTTGTTCTGTGCTCTCAACTCTCCCGTGGGTTGTGATTTCTAGGAAAGATAGAGATGAATCAACTCGTTTCCTTCTGTCATTGTGAGATGAAATGAGTGTGAGTTTCTTGTTCTCAGCTTTCCACCCAATTCTCACACGCCGGGTGAATTATCTGCCTGGGACACTCTTCTTGTAATCCTATCATTTGCATGTGGGGCTCTGTATAGCCTGGCAGCTACAAGTCCAGCCTTATTTTGATGAAGTTTTGCTGGTTTAACTCTTCATGGTGGAGAGGAGGTGCTGATAAGTGGATTTAAAATACCCCTCTGCCAGACAGGGCCCTGCTGTGCTTCCTCAGAGGCATCTTCAGCACGTAACCAATTTTTTACCCTGGATGATAAATCTAATTGAAGCTGTGGATTAAAAAATAATGCCCTGACAGCTCCTCCTAGCCCTTTCCTGGGCAGGCTGCTTTTTTTTTTACACTTCCAGACC
>NW_008632881.1:8165-8404 GCF_000691845.1 Merops nubicus | reverse complement strand
TTCAGCAGGCATCCTATCTCCCAGGCCAAGAAATGAAGCATATGGCAGCTGAAGGAGAAGGATGATGAAGCACAGGGAGGCTGCCAAGCAGAAAGCTCCTGCTGTAGTGACAAAGCATGTGGCAGCACTCAGGGCTTGCAGAGACATCTTCTCCCCGTGGTGCTTGTGAATTTGGAAGGAAGGAATGGCTGCAAACAGGAGGCAGTTTCCTCTCTAAGCGGCTGACTTTGGCTAGGCTG
>NW_008632881.1:2742-8100 GCF_000691845.1 Merops nubicus | reverse complement strand
CCCCCAAAAAAAAAAAAGCCAGAAGAGGTTTCTTTTTTCAGCTCTGATGTCTCTTCAGCTCTGTGGTGATGAGGTGCACCTCTGTTCTTCAGTGCAGTGAGGAGGGCTGCAAGGGGATGGATCCAAATCACCTCTTTGTGCACTCAAAAAGAAGCCATGTAGGGGCAAAAGGAGATTAATCTGTAAAAAAAGGATAGTTTGAGGTGAGTAGACTTTTTAGTAGGCTCCTAGGGGGCTTGAGGGAGTACAGTGGCTTTGAAACTTTCAGGTATTAGATGTTTTTTAAACTGAAACATTGATTTCATGAGGAGGAATTATCAAAGCTGAATTTAAATGGGATTTTCCCCTGCTAGTGATGACAGACACTTCTGCTTTGGCCTGGAATATTTTTAAGGTCTTTGCTTTGTCATTAATGTACAAACAAGGCCCTTGGCCTCCTGACCATTAGTAGTGGTTTTGTTAGCAGCAATTTTGGTCCTGCTTTACAAACTATAAATATTAAGACACACTTCTGTGTTTTAGAATAAAGATTTGCCTTATTTTTTTTGATAAAGAATGAATAGTTTTATCTTACAGCCCACAGTGTGGAAAGCTGAGGTGAATTGGTTCAGAGTATGTTTAATCTCTTCTATTGGTTTTAAAATCTGTTAATTTAATTTTTTTTTCCCTGTATCTGGACCCTTTTTTGGGTAACAGCCCAACAGTGGAAAATCTAAAGCACTTCCCAGAGCCTGCAAACATTTTCCTTGCAGTTCTTTGTTAGAAGGGGGAACCAGGATCTACCTTGAACCACTTGGGATGTGTTCACTTATTTCCTTGAGAAGAGAAAGTGTCTTCCCCAAGGAAGCAAAAGGTCACTCAGAGTTGGAGCTTGTCTAGTGTAGAGAACAGGAAGAATAAAATATTCAGTGTTATTTAACACAGGGGCTTCTTTTACATGCACTCTAAGAAATAGATTTGAAGGGTAGCATGCAGCAGCAACAGGTCCCTCCTCTCCTTGCTGGGTAGGGAAGGTCTCTCTGGTTTTTTTTTCCAAGCCCATGGCTTGTTCAGCCTAATTCCACTGATGTTGGGAAACTACTGTGCTTTTGGACAGCATCTCAGCCCCTGAGTTATTCAGAGCTGCTGATGGAAAAGCCTGTGAGGTGTATATCAGACAAAGCAGTGCCATTACTGTTAGTAATAACTAATTCTGGTAGATTTCCATAGATATAATACCAATATAATACCAATTAAGATGTAATAGGATATATTCCAAGTATTGACTCAATATGGGTGTATATTCTTCAAGCATATTTGGTTTACTACACAAGACCTCATGACACTGGTGTAGGATTGATGTGCTGCAGATGGCAAAGGAAAATTGAAAATTCATTTTTCTGGGGTTAATTTTGAACACTTTTTTTTTTTTTAAATGATTTATCTGCTCTGAATGTTGCTAAAAATAGGAGCTGCATCCACAAGTGCTTTGCTGCAGCAAATCCTTAATTTCTGGAGTTATATTGCTGGCATAGTATGATAGTCAGGGCTCTGAGCAACCTGCTCTAATTGCAGATGTCCCTGCTCACTGCAGGGGGTTGGATTAATTGGGTTTTAAAGGTCCAACACCCAAACTATGATTCCATGAACTTTGAAACCTATCTGATGCCTTCGTAGACCTCATGGAGAAGAAGCAGCAGGAAAACAAGAAACCAAAACAAGATAAACCAGAACTCTGAATACTGTAAAGGGTTACAGAGAAGAAAAACAAGGGAGAGATGAAGGAGGAAAACAGCCTGGTATGAAAATTGCTGGGTTTTGATGTGTCTTTTTTCTGTCCTGCATCAGCAGAGGGCAGTGCTGGTCCAGGTCCTGTGCAGTCCTCTGGATGCTTGGCCCCCTGTTCTGATCCAGGCTTGCAGGGATGGCAGAACACAGATCCTCTGAGTTTGTCCCAGATGGTTGAGGAGGACTGGGAGTGGCTTTCAGAGTACCTGTGTGAAATTACAGTGTCACAGGATGAGGTTCTGTTTGTCATTTGTCTGCTCACAGTGGCAGGGTTCCTGTATTCTTTGGTTGCCAGTCTGTGGTTCCCTCTTTTCCTGCTCACAAAAAGAACCAGCCCAGCACCCCCAGGAGCCAGCAAATGTGGTTTTCAGCATGAAAAGAAGACCTGCTCTGGACTCCTGCCTGGCTCAACACAGGAGAACTTCAAGTGCTGCAAAATCCAAACCAGCTTTTCATTTTATTGCCACCTCCACTGCTGGGTTTCTTTTCTTTTTACTGGGGTAGAATGTGTTTCAGGGGCTGTGTTACTCTGTGCCTGCTGACAAGTGTAAATGTCAAACGTGTTATTGATGGGAAGCTCTGTTTGACATTTATTTTTCCCCTCCCCTCAGAGCCTGTTTGTATTTTATGGGCATCTTCCACACGGTGGAGCTTTAAGGCTCTGAAGCTGGGAATTTTTCCCTTTTGACTAATAAGCAGAAAGATGAATGGAGTTTATGAAATCTCTTAAAACAGGTACAAACCAACCATTTCAGTGCTTTTCAAGAAAGTGGGTGGGTTGTATTAAAAACAGAGTCAACAGATATTTTGGACTCTTAAGATGTCTCGAGTCACTGGAATTCATATTGTAAAAAGAGGAAAGGAAGGATTGGAAAAAATAGTGATTTATTGTTTTGGAATTACTCTTTCTTTGCTTCCAAACTGACTTGAAAGGTGGGCAGAACTGGATAGAGAGAAGCATTATCAAAATACTGGCTAAATCTTCACTTATTGGGAGGAGTTGGGTTTCTTTTTTTCTTCAAGTCCTACCCTAAAAGAAGAGGAGGAAACTTTAGATAACAGCTATTCTGATAGATAAAAGAAAGGCAGAAAGCATAGTCCTTCCTTTTTCCTGGCTGCTTTTTTCCAGAATGAGGTATTTCCAGCCTTTTTCTAGAAGAGAACCTTTTTCTGGTTTTTCCTCTGCCTGCCAGAAGCTGCTGAATCTTGCTGAATTCTGGATGAGTGCTACCAGTATTTTGGGCTGTCCCTCAGCAATCGGTTCTCCTGGGCTCCCCACGTTGCTTTGAGTATCCAAAGTGTGTTTTATTCTCTTGCCATCTTGTTGGAAATCCCCTGCTGTGTGTTCTCTTGGAATGGAATTCATCCTCTGCTCGCTGTGCTGCTGCTGGTAAGACAATTTTCCACCTTGACTAGCCCAGGCTTGTGTGGACACGAGCTGGTTCTTGGGCAGATAAAAAACTGGGGAAGAGCTTCAACAGAGAGGGGGGAGGGACAACTGGATTGGGGGGCACAGCAGGGAGGGAGGGCCCAAAATCTGGAGTGTCTCCTGTCCAGCTTTTCTGCCCCAGGGCAGCCTTTGCTGCTGATAACAGATTTTAGTGCTCTGTGCTTGCCACATCTTCCTAGGAGACAAAACTTGAGGAGGAAGCAGTTTCCTGAGCACTTCTTCTAAGGACTCTTTGCCTCTTGTCTTTCTCTCTTTCCCTCTTGCCTTTCTCCAGTGAGCTCCTCTGTTGATCTCAAGATGTTTAGATGGAGAAGCTTCCTTGGTGCTTTCTGCAGGGTCTGTCCCTTCGTGCTTGAGCTGCAGGGGGAGGTTCTGAATGACTTGTGTGGTTTCTTCCATGCCTTGCAGGTGCTGTGCTGGTGTGCAAGAGAGGAGGAATCAGTCATGATTCCTCCTGTTGTGGTTCAGGGGCGCCTCTAGGTTAACAAGGAGGACACTTAAGGGCTTGGAACAGAAAGTGGACATCAGAAATCCACTTTGTCATGTTGCTATCCCCCATATCTGATGGTCCTCTCTGGTTTGAGGCACAGAAAATAGCATATGGCAAATGCAATTAAAATCTGCTGCTCTTTATGCCTAATTACAATGAGTTAAGAGCCTCTCTGGACAGACTGACAGCTCATGGTTTCTGGACTTCACCTTGGCCAGCAGTTGAACCTGTGGGTGATGCTTCTGCAACTTATGGGACCTGCTGCTGCTCCAAGTTAAGAACTTTTCTTCCAACTTCTGTTGCCCTCACAGTCTTGACATGTTAAGGACTGTCTAAAATTGATTTTTCCTATGATTCTACCTGTCCTTTTCTCCAGGTATCCTCACCATGCAGTATGTTGGAGTGTCAGTGCATTGTTAGGAGTAGATGTCTCTGTGGCATGGAAGTTGTGGTGGGCCACTTGGACAGCTCTGTGAAGAGCCCTTCCCTGTAATACAACGTTAGGGTAGAGTTCTGAACCACAACCTCAGAATAGACACTGGACTTGCAAAAAAAAGTAGTAATATGAGCAGGGTGTCGAGCTTGAAATCATAGTAGTTTTTTTTTCCCAGATCTTATGGGGTGTGTGGTTGTGTATGGGCAAGAATTCCTGCCCTTCCCTCCTCCTGCTTTGCTGCAGTGTGGACATCCAGCTCCCAAGGACTCTCCTCCACCCTTTCTATTTCCTAGCACCAGCAGAAAACACCTTTCCTTTCTGAAAGTGAGAGCAACATCCAGAAATACTCTGGGTGTGCAAGTTTTTGCATAACCCTTCAGTTCTGCAACAGCCACTTCCCAACCTCCTGGGACTGTCTGTAGAGCTGGAGAAAGAATTACCCATTTCCTTTGACAGAAAGGGGGATTTTGACAGGGAGTTTCAAGGTGAGTGAAGATGATAAAGCAAAGGATGTCGAGGGCATGTGTGCTAGGGGTCAATATTTGGGTTTTATGTTCCACAGGCCAAGGCCCTGTTGACAGAAGCCCCCTGAGCAGGCAGTTCAGAGGCATTCCTCTCTTGCTAACAGACTAGGGTTGTCTCAGAGCAAAGATTTTCTTAGCACTTATTAGCCAAAAGCTCATTGTGGCTTTATTTAAACTTTGGAATGAAGATCTCAAAATAGCCACCTACACTTCCAAGGAATCCACATGGAAAGGGGCTGAGTGTAGCTGAACCCCCCTCTTTGGAGAACAGAATGGGCAGTTGGAGATTGTTTAGCTGGGTTATCTTATGGTCCCTTTTTCCTGCAGGTCCTATTTTCAGAACAGACTGTGGAGGAAATGCAGTGTGGCTGATGGAACTCCAAATCAGTGTGCAAATTCCCTCTCTGGCTTACAGAGGGGGGTGATTTCAAGGAGTTTTTAGGACGACAGTGGAAAACATCACCCCCAAGAAGATAGATGCTGCCTCTAATCAAGCTGCCTGTGGCTTCAGCATCTGCTTCTCCCAAGTTTTATTAGCCTGCAGGTTTGCTGTCCCATCTTGCACTATTTTTCATCTTGCTGGTAGGCCTGAATGCTCATAAAACTGTGGGACTAGCCATATAAACTCTCCCCTTTTGTTCCTGCTGTCAGTGCACTCGTCCTGGGCTGTGCTACAGTTGCTGTGAGTGTT
>NW_008632881.1:0-2725 GCF_000691845.1 Merops nubicus | reverse complement strand
ATTCCAAGATCCCTCTTTGCTGTGAGGCAAGGAGAAGGGTTGTTACCCATTAAATGCTAGCCTGGACTCAGCTTTAAAATGAGAATTGAAAACAGGTCTGTGGAAGTAATGCTTATGTTCCAACACATCAACCTCTTTTATTTCCCTCTGCTGTGCCAGAAACAGTCAGTGTGAAATTATTTGTCCACTCACTCACCCCTAAGTCTGTCACAGCTTAGCTGCAACTGCTGGACCAAGCTGGTGCACTCCCCATCCTCCTGCAAAGGCAATGACAGGTAGAATTGAACAGATAAAGCAGTTGTCATCTGCATTAGTCATAATATCAATGGTAGGGGTTGGAAAGTACTTCTGGAGATACCTAGTCCACTCACCCTGCTCCAGCAGGTCACCCACAGCAGGGTGCCCCGGCTGGTGTCCAGGTAGATTTGGAATCTCTCCAGAGAAAGAGACTCCACAACCTCTCTGGGCAGCCTGCTCCAGGTTCAGGCACCCTCACAGCAAAGTTTTTCCTCATGTCCAGATGGAACCTCCTGGGTTTGAGTTCATGCCTGTTGCCCTTTGTCCACTGGCCCCATCCTCTTGACCCTCACCCTTTAGATATTGATCAGCATTGATCAGATCCCTTCTGAGTCCTCTCTTCTCCAGCTGACCAGCCCCAGGGCTCTCAGCCTGTCCTGGCTCAGAGATGCCCCAGGCCCTTCAGCATCTTCATAGCTTCTGGTGGACTCTCTCCAATAGTTCCATGTTTCTCTTGGGAGAAGAGCCCAGAACTGGACCAAATACTCCAGCTGTGGCCTCACTAGGGTCAGGAGAACCTCCCTTGACCTGCTGGCCACACTCTTCTTAATGCACTTGAGGAGACCATTGGCCTTCTTGGCCAACACGTGTTCATTTGTCTTTGTTCTTCTGCTCTGCTAGCATCTCCTGGTAGATGGTTGTCTTTTCTTGTATCTCTGCAGTCATCTCTTCCCCTCCACCTCCCCCCTTCAGTCACTGTGCTCCCTTGACCTTCTTTGTGTACTTAAATTCTGTATTTTTTGTAGCTTTTCTTCATGACTAATGGCCTGAGTTTCAAAAGCATCATCACATCTCTTCAGTTCCATTCCATGCTGTCACACCCTTAGAAAGCCTTTCAGAGCCCTGCTTGCTAGGGAGCAGCCAGGAGAAGGTCAGTGTGAAAGCTCAGCACCAAGGGTGGCTTTGGATGACATGATTTCAGACCAGAGTTTCTCACCATCCTTGCTGGATTTCAGTCTACTCTGTGAGCCACCTTCAGGAGTCTTTAACTTTTGACTGGGTGCCTGGTTAGTAAAATATTGCCTTCAGCAGAGCCCCTTTTCCCATGGGAAGGGGAATCTGGGATCATAATGGGGTGGTTTAAGGTGTCTCCTGATGTTGTGTTGACTCCATGGGTGATGGACTCAATTTTCTGTGATTTTTTGTACCAGTCTCACTCCACCTCTGTTTTATCAGCTAAGATTTGTAGGTGGTTTATAACCAATTTCAGCTTTAAAAAGCATAATTTCTGGGTCATATTTTCAGCTCATGGCATTAGCTCATGTCCTGGTAGCAGCCAGCCATCAATTGTGGGTGTATAAATTGAATTTCAATAATTTCTGTTGAAGCTACACCTTTTTTAACCTGAAAAACTGAAGAAGGGAGGAGCTAAGAACTGAAAACCAGTTCATCAGCTCCAGCTATGACCCAGCAAATGACTAAATCACACAGTGGATGTTTCCTAAGAGCAGAGAAATCTCATTTACACAATCCTAAATGTTTATGGGAGGAGCTAAGGGGATCATCATGCAGTCAGGATATTATCCTAATGAGCAAATAGATCATACCCCTTAAATGAGGGAGCTGGAAAGGGTGGGATCTATTGGAAATTAACTGTCCATCTTTTATACATCTTTCTGAAAAAAGACTGAGTTTTGGTTTCCAACAATGTCCAGATGGTAAGGAAAATAAATTTATAGATGATAAAGATCTGATCAGGGTTAATATAACTTAATTATAGCATTTGATTTTCAAACTGTCCTCTAAAGGAGTGGTGAGTTTTCTTCAAGATACTTCTTTTATGTTTTTTTGGGGTTAAAATGTGAGACTGGAGGTCTCAGCTCGTGGACAGTGTTAGATAAATGGTAAAAGGGACAGCAAAAGGTAGTGGACTAACTTTTAAAATTGACAATAAAGCTAAAAAATGAGAATTTGACTGAAAACCCACCTCTGGCTTGTTGCTTTTCCCACCAAAGAAGAGACTTTTTGTTCCTAACCTTCCAATCCAAGGCCATGTTTTGCCTAATTTTTCCCCATCAATTCCCTGTTCTGATCCTTTCCTTTGAGGTGCTGGATTTTTAAGGTCCTACCTAAAACTGGGAAGTTTTCTGTGCTGCTGCAGCTTCTCCTTTCCTTGGGTTTAACTGAAATCCTGCAGTTTGTCCTTTCTTTTTGCAGTTCATTTCCTAAATGAATCTTTCCAGCCCAGAGCTACATCAGAGTCTTGCTGATAGCTCTGGCTTTAAGTGGGGAACTGGCTTTGCTTACTGAATTTGGGTTTTTTTTTAGGCTAGTTTATGCCTAAATGTTCTACTCTGGAGGATCCAGCTTTATTTCAGATTTATACTCTCTTGGATCTTGGAAGTATTGTTTCATTTACATATATCTATATTCTATAAATATATAGATAATATATCTAAATATAATCTAAAGCTAAATAGATATCTAA
>NW_008632880.1:14620-16315 GCF_000691845.1 Merops nubicus | reverse complement strand
TTACACGGAACCAGGACAGATATGCTGAAGAAGCATCAGCAATTTAATTTTAAACATTTGTCTTGTTTCTTTGATTACAAAGACTCTTAATGTCTTAAGCAACACTTAGGAGAAGTTTCATTGTTATGAGTTCTCAAAGAACTGAGCATGATGCGCACATAGGACAAGAAGATGGGTATTTGAATCAAGAGCCATCTTACCTAACACGCATGATCTGCCCTTCCTGTTTTCCTGCCTGTATATCATTTTCTCTGCTTTTGCATTTTCTGAAGAGAAGAGCCTGATGAAGCTGATAGATTTAGTCTTTACCTCTAGGCAGACACAAAATAATTCTCAGTCTAGTCACTTCAAGCAGCTAGAATGTTTACACCTCACAACAATGTCTTGGTTGTGCTCTTTCTGCTGAGTATTACCAGGGACACACACCAGGTCTGCTTACTCAGGGGTGTAGAAAGCCTGAGTCTCAGTAAGGAAAATTGCAACAACCCTTGAGATGAGAAAAGTAGTATGCTTTGCTGTTACTTCATGCCATCACAAAATGCAAACTCCTGATGAGGTGTAGCTACCACTTGTATTGCACTGGTATGTCTGACTTCCTGCTACCTCTTTCATCTCTGTAGTAGTCCTCTCTCCCTATCCTAGAGGCACTGGGAAATTTGTAATCAAGGAAGCACATTTGAAGCAACATTTCTAGTGGCTTCTGGAATATTTCAGAAAGGAACAAAACCTGAGATTCTGTTTTCCACGTGTAGCCTCTAGCCAGGTCTGCTATGGTGGGGATGATAGGTATGAGGCATTGTAGTCCCCCTCTGGGTCTTGTGCCTGCTGCTGCCTACCCTGGTTTGCAGAATCTGGAATCATCACAAATTCAGCTATATTTGGTTGCTATCTGGTTTCTACCTTCTTAACAATCGCCAGGGGTAGAATTTCCTTTTGTTTCCATAAAATCTGATGACAGTTCTGTCTTTTTGTGTCTGGCAACCAGAGCCTTAGACACACAAATTCCCCTTAGCCAGGGTAAACTGACATCCATTCAGAGTCATTTGCACCATCTGCTGTGAATTGTTTCTGTTTTGGCCAATCAATGTAAACAATTCTTGTCATACAAACAGAGCTTGAGGAGGAATCAACCATTTAGTTTTTCTACTCAAAAGCAATTGTGATGTATGAGGTATGAAGAAATAAAGGCACAAGACTTAGAGTACATGTCACAATTAATAGTACTGAAGCAATCATAATATTGGCTGAAATGTATGTACTCAGCATACAGAACAGCCCATTTCAGTAGAAATGCCTTAGAGAGTAATCCACCATGCATTTCTGTCACCATAGTCACAGATTTATTTGTGATAATTTCAGCAACTGATCATCACATATCTATTTTCCAGGCGGGCTACCCAAGTATTTTCAGTTTCTTGAATGTTTCTAATTCCTGCTTATTCATCAAGCATCCCCAATACTCCAGCCATCCCATATGTCTAAGAAAGGTAGTGCCAACAGGGAGTTTTCCTACATGTCGCTCTCCACCATTTACTTGCTGCTGGTCAATATATTCCTGCAATTCTAGGTTGTTATACTAGTCAGATAGATGACAATAGTACATTATACTTGCTGCTTACCAGATGGAGCTTGCAATCTGCCAACACACCTGAACTTTAGAAAGAACATCTTTTCTCTCTAAAGCAAAGAATGCAC
>NW_008632880.1:0-14604 GCF_000691845.1 Merops nubicus | reverse complement strand
AAAGAGATACTAATCTCACAAAATACTGCATAAATTTTGAACTACAAGGGAACTGCAAAAACAAGACAGAAAAAGTGTGACATTTCCATTTCAGTTTGGCAATAAGTCAATCTTATGCATCTTGACAGCTTTCACATTTCCATTTGGAAACTCAATGGCTGAGAATTCCAGTCAGGATGCAGCAGGAACAATTCTTACACTTAGGCTAGGAAGGCCTGGGAGCATTGTAGTAGTGCTTTCAGTCCATTCTATTTTTCTAAAGCACCTGATAGATGTCAAGTAATATATAAACAGCTTTATCTTCCAACTATCTTCATTGTTGGTGAGATCATTCTCTTCCTTATATTGAATGTGACGTAAGCATACCTAGCTAATCAGTTTAAAATACTGACTTCCTACTAAAGTATCATTTCTCAGAAGTTAAACAAATGGCTACTCTGAACTCTGCCATTCATAGAAAGACCATATAAAGTTATGTGATATATTTACTTCAAAATTCCTTGTATTCAGACTGAGCATTGTGCTTTATATCTGGACTATTAATAAAATTCTGAGGTTCTAAGAACATCTGCATTTTAAGCCAGAGTTCATATATCTGCACTGCCTGAGCCTGAGCCAGGTATGGAAAATATAAGCTATATAATTTGTAATCTCATTTGGGATATAACCATTGTAAACAGACTTTCATGGGTAGCGAGTACATGTATAAAACACTGAGGCATGTGAGTTTATCAGGCAGTACTTACTGTGAACTTTTCCAATCCTGTGGCTCCTGCATTACCAACAAATATCCCAGAACCAGATTCAAATACCAAGGCCTGAGCTGACCTTTCAAACTGAACTCTTTGATATTCTTCACAGTCCATGAACAAAGCAACAGAATTTCCCTGAACAGTCACTGTAAACCTATTCCACTTGTTAGTCATCACTGGCACTTTGAACGAAGCAGCCTCTTGGGAGATGTGGGAACCAGGCTCAGTGTAGTACATAATTATCCTCTGGATGCTGTCATCAACCGGTGAAAGTCTCATTCCCAGGTAAATAGTTTTCTGGAAAGCATCTGTTATTGCAAATAGCACTCCTCCGTGGTCACTGTTTGGCTTCACTGTGACTGCGATGGCAAAATCTCTGTAGAAAGGCAGGGGCATTACAGCACTTGTCAATCGACCGATGTTGGCATCTGGACCAAAGCTGTAAGCTGGAAACCCTCCGTAGCCGGTGACAAAGTAGACAGAAGGAGGAAGAGGAACTCCTATTAACTCCATGAGGTCAAGATGTCCTTTTGAGCCTCGTTCTGTAAAGTATGTAAGAAAAAACACGTTATTTATTCTCGAGGTGTACAGCCCGTTTAATTTAAATGATTTAAGAAAGGCCTTAAAAATGGTAATGCAGTGTTATAGTATCAGTTACACACGTATAATACTTTAGGCCTCAGTTCAGTTAGTGCTTAAACACATCTAGCTTACATATGTCATTCTTTGTCCTTTGACTAACTGAGGTTAACTCATATACTAAAGAAAGGCACATGCAAACATTTGGTGAAAATGAGTGGTAAGAAGTAGTTCCTGCAATATGTATTTTACTTCAGCTGTCCATAAACTACAAAAAGTACTGAATGTCCTTGAAGACTAGACTTGGCTAAGACTGAGCAGCCTTTTGTTTTCTCAGATAAACTAAGTTCCTTTATTCTTACAAACTAAGAAGACAGCAAGAGTTCTCTATAAAGCACAATTTCACAAATACGGAATAAAAGTTACAGTGGGTTTGCCTTAGACCCTGTAGTTACCTGTTTCTATAACAGATGTTAGATTTTATTTATGCCTTATTCTCAGATTTCTCTCTTTAGTTTCATTCTGTGCATAACAACTGGTATTCAGCAATGAAAACTCAGTTTTAAAATGAGAGTATTTTTGCTTGGGCAAACACACAGTATTAAGTATCTCTGCCAAACATGCCACAGAGACAATTCCTTCCTGGCAACGGAGGAGCAATGACAACAACTTGGTATCTATATCCAGTTTTAACTAGAGCTTTGGAAAGACATAATCTAGCAGCATACCAGAAACAGAACTTCTAACAATTTTCTCCTAAGAGGTAAAAACAAGCCCCAAGGATACCATTTTTAATCATAATGAGTGATTGAGATCTGAGTCTACACAGAGCTCCACTTAAATTTTAAAGTCTTTGCTTGCTTTGCTGTCTATTCTAACCTTACATTTTTAAGTTTCTCATTTTATCTCAAAGACTCAATTCCTCTTTTTGGTGTACATTTTCACCCTTCTGAGAATATTTATGTAGTGCAGAAGCAAACAAAGTGCTAGAGTATATCTTAATGTAGCTATGTCATGCAAAACTACAATCACTTGTAAACTCCAGTTCACGACTAAGTAACCCCTGGCTTTCTCAGCACACATGAAAAAAAGATCTCCATGAGCCAGGAAAGTCAGATTTTTAAATCACTTTCTTGATCAAATGCATCCTAGCCTTTGTACATTCTTCTTTGCTGAACATCTTCAGATACTGGGTAAAAGGGAGGATGTATTTGTAGTTCCTTTATCTGCCTGCATACACCATGTCTCTCAGATTAACTCTATGAGATAAAGAGTAGCATGGAAAAGAATGGTAGCATGTGGTAGAAGAGTACAGATGAGGCAAACAGTCTTGAAACCTCACTAAGAACAGATTGAGTTTGTTTCATAATTCACCTTCCCCCCTTCTACCACAGTAGGTGTAAATAACACATCTGGAAGAGTGAGGTACTTCTTTGTGGTGAGGTACTTCCTTGTACATACACAGCCTGTCATCCACTAGGGCTCCCACTGCTCGTATTCCCAAATCCTGTCCTTGTGATGACATCATTGCATCAGGAAAGTTCCTCAGGATGATATCCCTAGACAGCAGTAAGCAAAGTTCACTCACACAACAGTCACTTAATTTTCAACACAACATGGGGCGAACTGATGCCACCTATGGTAACCTAACAGCACAGATGTTTACAGGGAACAGGAGCTAAAGCCAGCTCATCTTCTTATAAGTACATTAGGGACAGCAGATATGAATCTGAATGCAGATCTGGTTTTTTGAACAAGTACTTGGAGAAGCTGAAAACAAGCTCCCCATCTACCTAAAGGTAAGCAGTGATGAGACACACAAAGCTGGCTCTTCGTGCAGCCTACCTGTCAAAGGCCAAGTCATCCCCAGACTCTGATGCATTTCACCATGAGATGATATGTATTTTACCAGCAGCCTGTACACTCTGGTCATGGGATAAGGTGAAGTTTCTTTATTGTGTATAAAACCACAGAATGTGCACATGTATTTGCAAACAACTTTTGCTTCAGAAATTATAACACCTGATTTCTTAGCATTTGTGTCCTGCATCACTTTTGCATTTGGCTCAGCACATCCTGCCAACCTGGAATACCTCAAGTTCTTTCTCATGTGCATAGGACCTATTTCTGCCTCCAATATCTGTAGCACTCCTACGTCCTTCCCCTGCCCCACTATGGGCTAAAGGATGGTTCTCAGATGCATGTGTTTATATTAGCTGGCCAGTTCAGGCATGATAATTGGCCATCGAAAAGGAGAAATTGGACAGTTAACATGACAGTTCTCATTATAGCTTTTTCTCATTAAGATCCTAATGTGCCAGTCCCACATCATGAGATTTGGGCTTTCAAGAATGTAACATTACATGGGGAGTCCCCTCCAGACTACAGAGAAGGTAATGGGATGAAATAAAACTGAGAAAAAGAGAAAATTATCTTAATATGAGAAAACTCAGATGGACAATGCCATCCTTTGCTTGCAAGTCTAATCTCCTAAGGGAGGCATTGACATTCCCGAGGCTGGTGATTTGAAATAAAACTGTACAACAGAATTAAAAATGCCTGTAGAGAGTAATGTCAAAGTTACCAGTTATGACATGATTTTTAATATTTTTCCAAGTCCTTCATAATGTATATATTTGTGCAGTGTGGATTGACAAAGTATCTTTCAGCTTTTGAATTTACTCAGTTACTCAGTTATTACAGTAACTGTAATAGCTATATACGCTGAATAAATCCAAATGGGATAGAAATGGGAAGGGGTGATAGTCCATCTGAGTACTGCAAAGAAAGTGAATTGAAAAATGTTATTTAAAATACCCAATTAAAATCAGGCAAAATGAATTAATCATGCACTTTGCTCTGAAACCTGGCAGGCTGGGTCTGATGAAGAGCTAGAGGGGTTCTTCAGCTGAAATGTACTTTTGATATTCATTATGCATATGCAGTACCATCCTGGGCTGTGTGTTGCAAAGTGTTTTCCATTTTCCTAGTGGCTTTGCAAAGAAATGGTAAAATGTTCAGCCTATGCCAAAGATGTTGCAGTTCAGTTGAAATCGATTCTCATCTATCATATTCTCTGTACTTCAGTTTAAGGACTTCCCTGCTAAGGGAACTCATTAACTGGAAAAAGTGTGATGTGCTCCACACAGAAAAAAATTCCCTTACATATTTTTTAGGAAGTATAAAGCCAATGTTTAGAAAAATACAATGTAGCTCCTTATCTAGAATCTATCTCCCCAAGGTACTTTTAAATGCCTTGCCTGATAGATTTTGCACTTCCTAATTGTTTGAAAAGTTCACACATTTCTTTTTTTCTGGCCAAAGAGAGCTAATGATTTCTTGTTTTGAATTTAACATTGAGTCATGTTTTATATTCATACCTACATACACATAAAGGAAACTCAACTACTAATAAAATGCGTAAGGCATTACTCAAGAGTGAAAGATAAGGAAAATAGTAAGCTTGAAGAAGAATACAGGATCTGTATGCACGATACTTTATCTGTGGGGTAGGTGCTGGCTTTTGAATGAAATTATTATTTTCCCATTATTTTAATTTATAACTTAACTTTACCTAGTGTTTCTTCCTATTCCTTTTCAGACCAGAACTGCTGTCCATAATCTTGTCCCATGGTTGTAAAAGTGCATTTTCTCCATTGTAGTTGGCTTTGCAGTCTGTGAAAGAACACTTTGCTCCTCACTGCTGCATGAGCCTTGCTGGCAGCTCCTTTTCATGTTCTTTTAAGGCAATGGGGTAAAAAATATTCTGTGAAGATTTGCAAAACACCCAACATTGGGCACTTCTGTGCCTGTAAACCTGAGCCAAGCTGACCTTGCTTCTCTGTCCTTTTTCAATCCAATTAATCATAACCCTAGGCTGTAAAATCACTTTTGAGCAGGGTAAATAAACCATCTTTGTCTCAATGGCACATTGCACAGCCTGTGTTGTCTCTACTCTGCATTCAAAGATGCTCTAACCATAATAGAATATTATTTTATACTGGATGCAGTTGTAAGAGGTAAGAAAATTTCTTTCTCCATGTTGCCAAATTGTATTTGATTTGCACTTAGCAAGAAATATTTATAGCAGTAACATAAAACAGAGAAAGATTTTAACATCTACAGAATAAAACTTCATCAAGTACTGCAAAGGGAAAAATGAAGGAAATATTTTAACACCATCTGAGATGTACTACATGAACTAGAAGAGGCTAGTGTCATTGCTGCTCTCGGGAGAAAAAACATCTGCTCTGCTGACCCAGCTTGAATACATTTCTAGCTGCCATTGAAATACTGTTGAAAACCATGGATAGAGTATATTGGTATTAAAGGCTGGAGCATATACTTCCAAATGCCTAAGGAAACTTCAGAAGCTCTTTTTAGCAGTGTTGCCCACCCAAAAGTAAGGCTGCGGTATTTTACAGCCGCAGAAAACGCCTGACATTCTTCCGTGCAAAACGTTTTCCAACACTCTGCCAGCTCCTGCTTTATGTCATTACAATTCTGCCCTCTCTGGACACGTGCCTAAATACAGTTACCTAAAGATGCAGCTACATTGCACAACAGTCTTGCTTTTTTTTTCCATCTTATGTTGTTTGAGACACTTTATTTCATTACAGTGCTTTCAAGATAATCAACAACAAATTGTCTTCTATACAAGTCCTTTTTTTTTTTTTAAATCTAATACTGGATTATTTTCTTATTGTTTTGTTAGCTACTTGTCTGGGAGATCTTCAACATACATTTTGCACATTGCTTTTTGTGTATAAAACCAAGGCCTTTTAATGTGTACTTCTACTCAATGAACTCTTCTCCTTTAATGACAAAAATCTTTGTTTAAAACATATTCATTTCTTTGAGCCACAGCAGTATAGAATATAAAACATAGTGTTCAATGCTGGACAGCTGGCAGCCACACATCATGGGTGGTCTCTGTAACTAGCAGTAGTTACTTGTAACAAGAGTAGCACTCATGTGCTGGTTAGCTGAAGAGCTGGATGAGATAGTAAATGCACCATGGCATTTCATCCCAGAACAAATTTAAACTGCCTGTCAGCACACAAGAGTGCTCGTTTGCACTGTAGCATCAGGGTATGGCTGGAGATGTGGAAGGTTTCTACTTAGATCAATCTCACTTTGAATTAGCCAGAACTCTTTTCCTCCTTTCAGTAGCTAAAGAATTGCTGTGAAACACTGTTGTTGACAGCCTATACCCTGCATAATTATTTACCTCTGTGCAGACATACTTAATATCTACTAGTTGATGATAAAATTGCCCACCACCTTTCCATTTCTATGCATGGTTGAGGGAGATACTGTGCAGCAAGAAAGACCATCCGGCTCCTTTGTGAATGCACAGTTCTGACATTGGCAAACAGCAGCAAATGAGATGTCAACATGCAGTGCACAGCAAGCTCACTCAGCCCCTTACAGAACACAACCCAAGAGAACCATTCACATGTGCCATCTGCTGAGAATTTTTGTTAGGTAATTGTTTGCGTCCATGAAAACAAGTCTCCTTACATTACAGATGAAGGGGCAGGAATGTGCACAAGGCTGCTCCACAAACTTCTTTATCTTGTTCCACAACTCAGATTAATATGGAATCTTAAATGTTTTCACTGGCTGGTACACATTATAAGGTCATTGTTTACATTTATTAAGATTTCAGTGGGAAAAATATATTTCCCGGATAAGGTTTTGTGTATTTTCTCACCATTAATAACTGTTAATATATTTGCTAAATAATATTTTGGATCTACATTTCAAAGAGTGCATTTAATCCTGTTCTGTTAAAATATATAATTTATCACAATGAATAAAATGTTTCTCAATGAAAGTTACTTCTTAAAACATGGGTAGTACATCACTGCATCCATCTCCCTAGTACTGCCTCAAATGTGTTTCTGCAGCACAGCAAAACATTTCCTTGATCTTTAAGATCAAGGAGGAATCAGAACTGACCAATATGTGTGCCTGAATCTTAAATTTCCAGTGATTTCTTTGAACACTTCGGTTTTAAAAAAGATTGTCCTCAGAGGTCTGTCACTTATTCTGAAGTCAGTAGTAATGGTGACAGGGAAGCTTTCAAGATAAAAGCTGCATGACTGGGCTTCTCTGCGTTAAAAACCATCCTGAAGGCCATATGTTCAGCCAAAAACCTGGCTAAGGCACTTGGATCCACAAACAGCAGCAACAGCAGGAGGGAAGGAGAGAAGGAGGATTAGCTGAAAGAGAGGCACAAAGGTGTGGGGTGCTCTGCTGCTTTCTGTGTCAGGAAGAATATGGAAGTAGGCTGGATGGAAAGGAACAGAGTCCTGGGACAAATTACAAAGACCAATGCAGCAGAACTTGAACTGCTGAAGGGTGGTTGGAGGATCAGCAGGGACAGGGCTTGGGATAAGCAGGAGCTCATCTGGAAGGGAATTCATCACAAAGTGGTAGAACAAAGCCTTATACAAAAGTAAGTTCAAGCAATTTTACGGTTTCTTTGGAAATAGAGAATTATATCTCAGCTACTTTTCTGTGACAAAGTCAGCACTGAAATGGGTTCTGTGCAGTTCTTGCACTCAGAACGATGCAAAGCTGCTGTTGCCTCCAACCTTGTTTGGGTAGGGGAGGTTTTTTTGGAAAGAGTAGGCTTCTAGGACACCCAGCCTCCTAAAGATAACTGCACAAAGTTAATCTGTGTAAGAATTCCAGTCTATACTGAATATTGCAGCTGTTCAGTAGTATGCACTTGTGGCAAGGGTGGACACTGGCTTTATGGAATGAAATTTATGCATGGTATAAATATGTAAAATATGATATGAGCAATACCATTGCCAGCTATAGGGACAAGGAGCCTTTAACGTTTGCAGGACAGAAGGAGCTTTTGCATTTCGCCACTAGGCAGCAACACAGGACTTCATAAATCAAACTGAAGCTTTGGTTTAGAAAAGGAGAACATTGCTTATGAATCATTAGTGCCCGTGTGTGCCCTGTGCGCTCTTTTACAACATCTAAGCTAGCATATCATAACAAAACAGATGTGAATTATCACCCTGCCCTTTTTCTTTTGCAATTACTTTGGAAATCAGAGAAAATACATTAAACTAAGCCTTGCTGTGTATTTTCACTGGGGAAAAATATTACATTGCTATTCTTTCCCTCTTTCATTTTTTATCTTGAATTTTAAGGGAGAAAACTTGGGCAAGACTGTGACCAACACACTCATTGCCAAAATATGTACTTCTAAGATGATTAAGGCATTTCTTTTTTAAAGTACCTGGAGAGATGTCTGACACTTTCCTAGATTTTACAGTTGTACATGCCAGCAGAGAGAGACTCTGCCCAAATGTGGAATAACAGACACCTATTTAAAGACACTGACATAGTCTGGCACACTGACCTGGATTTAAATTCTCAACCCATATTAAGACATCCAGTGGGAAGCCAGGATAGAGAACACTTCATCATCATCTCCTGCAGTTGCTCCTGTTTTCTTTACCAGCCCCCATCTTCACTACAAGGTTCTGTCCTTGGACCAGGGGTGTAAGAAGTATAAGAGAATTGTGGGTTACAAGTCACGCTATGAAAATTAGAAATCTTCACCTGGAAATGTTCCTTCCTTCTTCACACCTACCACATGATATCTCTTAGCTCAACCAAATTACCTGAAACACTACCATCTCCCTGTATTTCCAATGAGTAGTTTAGCATGTCTTTCCACTTTTCCTCTGACACCGTGAATGATGCAGGATTCTCTCTCATGTCAGAAAACCCTGCACTGGACCAGCACTTGAATAGTCAGCGTGCTGTGAGAAGACAGATGTCACACTCCATGCTCACGCCACTTTAATGACATCTGTTCCAGGACAATGTTAAGAGCTAGTCTGTACATCTGGGGAGGTTTGTCTTCAGGCCAGATTTATATGCTGTGGCCAGTTTGATCTTGCAAGCAGAGCCTCAAGCCTACCCAAGAACACCCAAGGACAAGCATTATCCTAAATATAGCTGGAAAAGTTGCCTGCAGGGAATCTGAGTGGGACATGAGAGAAACAAATAGCTGATATATTTGTGTAGCTTCTACAGTCTGGCACAGTATTTGTGTGATGGAGGCTGATACATCTATAGGACATCATCAGAGCTTTAGGCAAAGTTTTATGAGGCCTTCCACTAATCTGAGAATGGAAAATTACTTAATTCCAGGTCAGGTTAGACCAGAAGAGAAAAATAGAAATATTGTAATAACTAGGTTTGGGATTTTTGTGTGAGGTTTAGGGTTTTTTGTTTGTTTTGTTTTGGGTTTTGTTGTTGCTGAAATTAAGGGCTATGAAAGTAAGATGATGAAAATGAAAGAATTTTTTTCATACATCCTTGACTCGCACACTGCACTTTGAGGCCTGGTGGACTAAGACCTGGATGACTGAACTATACATTCTCTTATGTTAATCAGCAGAAACTGACACTTGGTTACTTTGATACTGTTTTACTTTCAAGACTTCGGGAGGACTTTTGTTGTCTCCCAGGAGCATTCCTGTCATAAATGTTCTTCAGTTAATGTACTTGACATTTATTATTGCTTTTTAGCCTTCTAAGAATATTCCCATGTATTTTCTACACTATTTGATTTAATAGCTAAAAGATTTGATATTATCAAGGCCCAGGATTCAGAGAAGTAGAAGAATGATTGTGAGGTAGATGGTATGGGAACAGTAAAATCTAAACATACGTCTTGTATTGGATATTAATGTTTCTGACAACTAAATGCTTTCATAGCATGAATGCACCAGTAAAAATGTAGAAAAAAAATTCAGCCAACTTAATCCTACTTCTTCCATCTTCCTTTTCCCAAGAATTTCATTTCCCAAGAGCTACATTACACTGCTTAGAGTAAATCACACATGCTTTTATTATGCTCATGTTTTTTTCATTTCCCCCATGAATATACTGAATGGATTAAACAAAATATCTTTAAAAAGTAATTCCTAATACAAAAAGTTCCCAGTTGAATCCTGAGTAAAATCCCAAGTGAAAGCCCTTGTTTTAAACTGACTCATTAGTATAAATAATCATATCCCAAAGTACAGTGTTAATGGCAGTCTAGGGCCAGATGAAGCTTTCACAGTCAGAAACAGCACAGGGAGTACAATTTACAAAAGCACACTGCTGCTGTGGCAGATACAGTCAGGGACTAGCAGGACCAGATCCACTGAAAGCTGTTCTAGATACACTTCTGTCAAAAAGTTCCTACCACCTCGTTGATTACATTGTATTTTTTTCTCTATTTGTGACATTAGTTTTCTAACTGTTAACCAGCCTCACATGCCATAGCTTTCACATGGAAAGGCTGAGAAAGCTTGGACAGAAATACATGTGTTGTTCAAGAGCTACACTTCAACTCAGGACAGATTTCTTTTGAGTAACTGTTGCAACAGCAGATCACAATTACAGCAGCAAAAGCACTTTTATTTTGCTTACAAAGTCTGTTGGAGTTTTTATCAATTTACTTTAATGTTGTCCTGAACATTAGACTAAATTTGGAAAAAAACAAAAACAAAAACAAAAACAAAAACAAAACCACAAACTGTACAAGAGACTCTCAGCGCTGCATGGGGGAAACCGTTCACTATAACCTGTTGTGCGTGGAGAAGGAGCTGGCTGGCAACTTTTATCTTTACCCCAATGGTAGGAAAAGTCAACTGGCCATTTGGATAAGAAACTGTTTGAGCAGCGGAACAGCTGAAGCCTCATTTTGACTAGAATTTTGTCTTGTGTTTGGATTCTGTTGTCTGGAAAGGGTAAGAACTCACTAAAGCTTTTCCAGCATTTAAAACACCTTATGTAAATTTGCTGGTTCTTCAAATAGTCTCTCTCTTAATGGAGACACAAATACCAATTCCCACCCTTGCTCTCCTCCTGTTCCATGATACTTGTAAGAACTTAATAGCTGTCAGGCCTCTGTATTTTTGTGAAATTTGGTGCATACAAGCTCAGACTCAAAGCAGAGTCAGAAACTGTTGCACTGACAAATGCTGCAATGACATATGCCTCACTTCCTTGTGAAATCATGTTCAACACAATGCCTAACTGCAATGCGTGCCCACAGCTCTCCTCCTGAATGCAAATACAGCAGGCTCTTCAGCTCAGTGAAGTAACTGATTTTACTACTTACAAACCACAGATTTCCCACTGTGGACCTCACACATGATCCACAGCCTCAGACATTACATTATCCACATTTCAGGGACTTTCTTCAACAATCATAAATACTACAAGTTCAGAATAAATCCTCAGGTATAGACCTATACTGGCCTCCCTGCTAGCTCTGTCAGATAGTTCCAAAAAGGCGAACATATTCATCAGAAGTTCTACAAACAAGATTTGTCATAACTTTGTTATTTTAACTCCACACTTTTAACAGAAATAATACCATGGAATAGTAATAAACTGATTTTTTTTTTCAAGAAGGCTCCATGCAGAAAATGGCCATGCTATGAGATGTGTTATTCCATGGAGCTGCAGCCCAGAAGTTTTCCTCATAGTGCAGCCCCATTTGCAGGCACACATCTCCCCTTTCACTCCATCCTTCTCCATCCCTATGACATGACCCAAAATGCAGTCTCATGCAGTGGCTTGAGAAATAGAGTTAAGAGAAACTTTTTCTCTGATCCAAAGCTGCATTTCTCTTGCACTGTTTCCAAGAAAATACGTCAAAAGCAGTATGACAGCATTAAAGCATCCACATGTATCAGATATTTCATTAATGCAGTTCACTACTTTAATGATACTGTAGCATTTAAATAAGATTTTATAGGTACACTGAAGCTTGAGTTGTCTAGGTATGACATTGGTTTAGCCTGGTGACAAAATCAGATAGATTATCAGGTAGATCATAAATATCAGTAAGATTACTGACTCAGAGTGAAATAACAGATAATATGTTTTCCAGCTTGCTAACATTCAATTTAATGGCTCTGTTGTCATGTTTAATTATTGAACTAATTATTTTGCCTCTGTAACTTATTGCCTTGGAGAGCAGAACTCCAGTGCTTGTATACAGGGTGGATTAATCAACAGATTGTGTCTAGAATAACTGAAAGGTCTGTTAGATTTTACTCAGAATTTGAAGTTGCATGACCAAAGGAGAAAAGAATCAACTTTTTTTTTTTTTTTTTTCCCCACACAAAGACTGTATTATGTTTTATGTGTGTATGGCCAAAAGTAGTTTTATTTCTTTCAGAGTATGTAGAGTCTAGCAGAAGTTTTTTTTTTGGGGGGGGGGGGTGAATATTATATTTTCAGTTCCCTCAAATGTTACTTGACCTAAGAGCTGGGAAAAAAAAAAAAGATAGAAATAGTATACAGCAGTTATTTTGAACTCTTAAGGCTATTGAAAGCATTAGTTGAAAGTTGAAATTCCCAAAGAAGTCTGAAATGCATGCTATCCCAAATTTGAAGAATATAGCTGATTTGCATGTGTATAAAATATTTATAAATCCATGTAAAATGTGTAGGCATGTTGGCATTTTGCTTTTAAAAATTTAATTGACAATAAACATTTTATTTTTGCCTTAAATTTCAAAAGTTACTTTCTCAAGGCTATTATTGTTGTGATTAGAAGATGTGCTTAGCATTTACTGCATTTTTATTAATGCTTATTTGAACTGAATATTCAGAAATTCAAAAGAAGAAATCCACATAAGAAAAACAAACCACCAGGCTGTTGGCATTTTTTGCCTTTGTGTATACATATTGCTCTTTATTTTTCCTTTCTGGATGCTCATTTGTATTGTAAGACACTGATTTCACCAATTTCACTGGTGATAAGCACAGGTGAATTTAGTAACAGAACAACCGTGGCATAAACTTTTAATTATGCCCAAACTAAAGCATGCACTTTGATGTGTCAGGGCTTTAACAGAAGACTTCAGGTAGTGGAAATTATAGCATCATGCAGGGTAAAGGCTAAGCTTTCCAAGTTCTGAGCAGGGAGTTCTCGAGATCCTTTCAATTGCCTGCTGTTGCTTCCTTTTTTTTTTCCACCAACAGCTGGAATCACATTCCTCCTCTGCTATGCCATATATAGTAGAATATGACTTCATCTTCGTTCTGACTTTCTATAGCAGCTTCTTGCCAAAATCACTGGGCAAAGATGTGCCATTCAATGCACTGAGCTCCAGCTGCAGGACACATTTTTCAAACTTCAGGTTTTTTGAAAATTATTGTAGTTTCTGATGCAGCCCTATTCCCAGAGACCATATCACAGCTCAGTCATGTTCTGTGGCATATAGAAACAGGCATATCAAGAGAATAAAAATGTTTCCTAACATTTTGTAGATTAAGAGGATAAGGAAGACTAAGAATCTCTATTGGATTCAGGGGGAAATGTACTGACCAAGGATGAGGAAAAGGCTGAGGTAGTTACTGTACGCCTACTTTGCCTTAGTATTTAACAGGAACATCAGTTGTCCTCCTGAGTGCCCAGCCCCCTGAGCTGGAAGACAAGGACAAGGAGCAGAATGAAGCCTCCATAATCCAAGAGTAAATGGTCAGTGACCTACTACTACACCACTCAGACACACACAGGTCTATGGGGCTGAATGGGATCCACCTAAGGGTACTGAGGGAGCTGGTGAAGTACTCACCAAGCCATTTACCAGTAGTCCCAGCTAACCTGGGAAGTTCCAGTTGACTGGAGGCTAGCAAACATGACGTCCATCTACAAAAAGGGCTGGAAGGAGAATCCAGGGAACTACAGGCCTGTCAGCCTGACGTCAGTGAGGGAGAAGGTTACGGAGAAGATCATCGTGCCATCACATGGCACACAGAGGACAATTAGGTCATCAGGCCCAGTTAGCATGGGTTTATGAAAGGCAGGTCCTGCTTGGCTAATCTGATCTCCTATGACATGGTGATCCACTTAGGGGCTGAGGGAAAGTCTGTAGATGTTGTTTATGTGGACTTTAGTAATGCTTTTGACACTGTTTCCCACAGCATTCTCCTGAAGGAAGTGGCTGCTCATGGCTTGGATGGGTGTGTGCTTCACTGGGTAAAAAAAAATGGCTGCATGGCCAGGTCCAGAGAGTGGTGATGAATGGAGTTAAATCCAGCTAGTGGCCAGCTGCAAGTGGTGTTCCTCAGGGCTCAGTATTTGTGCCAGTTCTCTTTAGTACCTTTATCAGCAGTCTGGATGAGGGGATCAGTGGGCTGTTCAGTGGATAACAAACTGGCTGCACGGCCACACCCAGAGAGTTGTGGTCCCTGACTAGCTGGGCAAAAGTGACAAGTG
>NW_008632879.1:1534-1953 GCF_000691845.1 Merops nubicus | reverse complement strand
AATTGACACGATTGCCCTGGTCATCCCTTTCCTCCGCCTGGCTGGAGGCAGGGCCCCTCTAATGCTGAGCATGCTGCTCACACTTAGCACAGGGACTTCTATCGCAGGCAGCACCATCTCTCCCAATCACATCATAGAATCATAGAATCCTTTAGGTTGGAAGAGATTTTTAAGATCATCAAGTCCAACCATAGTTCAAGTCCAACCATTTCAAAAGGAGAGGTGTTATACCTTCTCTCCAGCCTGGACACTGATTCTATTAACTCAGATACAGATTCCTTCAACCCTGACATTGTTTCCTTCAACCTTTTAAAGTCCTGATTCACCTTCTCTATAGCTGAGACCCAAGCTTGGTGAGAGAGACTGTCTGAATTGCCTTAGCTGGTTAGCAAATTCACTGACAGTTGGGGGGGGCTTCA
>NW_008632879.1:879-1129 GCF_000691845.1 Merops nubicus | reverse complement strand
CCCCTTCCCCCCAGCGATAGTCCCTTCTTACATGCCTTAACTCTTTTCTAGGCATTACATTCGTTATCACTTCCGTTTCTGAGTCACTGTCACTGGCGGGTTCTCTCCCAGATCGACTGGGTCCTTTGCCGGGATCTTCCCCTGTTCCTGTTCCCGTTCCCAGGTTTCCACTTCCTACCAACTCGTCAGACCAGTTCCTGTGCTTTCTCCCCGTGGTAACCGGGGCTAGAGACACTGTCTTGCCCGGGGC
>NW_008632879.1:0-358 GCF_000691845.1 Merops nubicus | reverse complement strand
GCGTTGGGCACCAATTATTCTGTCTCTGTTTAAGGGCTCAGGGCAGGACCCCATGGAGGAGAATTTGTGCTCCCCCTCCCTATACCTCAGTTCTCCCGCAGATGAGGAGATAAAAAGAGAAGTCAGGAGTAAGAGAGAATTTAGACTAATTGGAAGTTAATAAAAATAAAGTATATTGTTTAACAGTGATAGGATAAAAGATAGGTGTGTCTTTACAATTGATATTTTGGACGTTGGAGAGGACTTTTGTAATTATGTTTTAACTGCAATATATATCTTAATGCAATATGCAGGCATAGTACAGCAGCTTTGCAAGAGGGTGTGGCTTTATCTAACGAAGACAGAGCTTGCAGGCATA
>NW_008632878.1:9677-13100 GCF_000691845.1 Merops nubicus | reverse complement strand
GCCCTTGTTAAACTTCATCACGTTTCTTACTTACCACAAATGAGTAGTCAGAAGTAAAAAGTTTAACAGGTTCTTTAGTATTTATTAAGCTTGTGCACTGCAGAAATAGGTCCAGCAGTTCTATCTAGGCATTTTCTCCATTCTTGACCACAGCAGATGCATTCAGAAGGAGCAGCAGCTTACAGAAATATCCTGTGATCTTCTTAGGGTAAACAGGGGAGAAAAGCAGGTGAGCAGGACTATTGTCTAAGCATACCTGAGGAGGAACCAGAAGAAGCCACTGCTGGTACTCCTCTCATATTTTAAAGAATTTGGGGGTCTTTACTAAAAATTAAAATGAAATTACCTTAGATAGAAATCCCAGATGATAAGAAGATGCAGTAAACAAGATAACAAGCAAGAGTTTGTGCCGAAATGGCTCATGTCTCCTGTTCATTTGATTTCCTTCATAGAGCATTGTATTATCAGAGACCACAGACAAATGTGTCTACTAATTCCCAACAGGCTGTTCTTGGGGGAAGAGTGAGAGTTCATGACACCACTTTTTGCAAAACTGACTGTGGAAACATGAAAAAAATAGAAGAAAAGAAAAACACAGGAAAGGAAGAAATACAATCAAATGCAAACAAAATAAGGAAAGTACTAATCAAAATATTTTTCTCTTTTTTTTTTTTTTGTAGATTGAAAAAGGTGAACACTTTCCAATGCCAAACCTCACACTGCAGATCTTATTTCCAAATGTAACAGCAGCCAAGAACACTCTTCTCTACCTGACTGCATTATCACATTCCCAAGTAAGCTAGGAATTTGTGGTCTTTATGGTGGATTTAAATTAAATTTGTTGTTGTTGTTGTAAGGAACTGCAAAATGCAAATATTTGGGATTATGCCTTGCTTCAGGACAGGCACCGCATTTAGTCTAAAAGAGAAGATACTGATGTTTTAGGAGTATGTGCAGATGTGCATAAGAAGACAGAGATAAAAATTTTCTTAAAAGGAAACAAGCAAATTTTAAATGCTGTTGATCACTAACTGTACTGTTAGTTAACAAGGTTAATTTGGTATATTGCCAGGTGATGAGAGGTCCAGGCTGAGTTTCTTTCTTAGTTTTACAGAGCCTTGGATTATCTCTACTCTCAGTGGTGGTTTTTGCAGATGCTCTAGTCCTGCTGTGTATACATAGAGCTCAATCTCCTGTTCAGTCCTCTTCTTTCTGTTACTGAAATCGGGCTTTCTGCATGTCTGCTCTCCAGCTCTAGCAGTCCTCTGGCTTCTACCTTCTCTGGGGCACTGAGACATCTTGAAGGGGATGGTAGGTCACATCTTTCAAATGCTCTTTACTGCAGCCCTCATTTGATTTTTCCATTTCACTCCTCCAAAGCAGCTGGAAGCCACAGTTTGAGCAAATCCCATGACTCCAGATCTGTAGATTTTAAAACTAGACCTGTATCAATAACTGGATGGGTGAAGAACCCAATGTGCACATCTCTCCAAATATTTCATTTAGTGCTGAGGTGCTGCAGCGCTGAAAAATAAACCAGTTGGTCTAAATGAAAGGTCAAAGTTCACTTTAAAACAAGGTAATCCAAAATCCACCAAATATTTCATGTTTAGAATAAAAGAAATTGTGCCTGTTCTTAAATTCCTTCCCCCATTACTTTAGTTTCTAGTCAATGACCACATTTGATCCAAGTTTGCACATAAACTCAGCAAACCTGCGCTTTTTCTGTGGGTACAGTTCATCTACCTATAGCTACACCCTAATGGCAGTAGTGTGCCAAACTGCACCGTAGGGGATTTGCAGTCCTCTTTGTGCTAGCCACCTGAAAGTGAATGACTTGACTGAAAAGTTCCCCCAGACTAAAAACACTGGAGTATTTCCTAGCTGCCTTTGAAGGAGCCATGGGGGTCTAGCAGTGCTTCAACACCCGCTACCCCTCCCTGGGCCCTGTGATACAAACTCTTGAATCCTACACTTAACCTGCCTCTCTGCTTGCTAAGGCAGAACCTCTGGATTCCCATGCAGAAGCTACTTAACTCTTTTAATAGACAGCTCCTGCTGGTTCATGTCATGGTCATCTTGCAGGAAGCTCTTGTTTCTTCTACAGATGTTTAAGTAGCTGGATAGAGTTTAGGTTAAGTTATCTCATAAAAAGCTCATTTGTTGTGTGAATAATGATGCTTCAATACCTACACCATCTGAATTTCCTTTTCTGCACTCTTGCAATCTACAATTTTATTGCATTTAGTGGTTAGTAAATATTAATCATATTTAAACTAATAGAAGTAATAATGTTGGCTTGTTTCCAGAGCATCTTTTGGTAATAGATTACATATGACAATAAGAATAATATTTGTATTTCTTTTAACAGAATGCCATCTGCCAAACTGCTTACCCTGTAGATCCTTTAAAGATCAGCCGTGGGAAACCATTTGTGTTGCCAAAAATAAAAGAACCTACAAAGGATACAATTATGGTAAGCCTACATATAATATATATATTGATCCCAGATATTAACCTAGATCTTGGAGCTGAGTAGTTGGTAATAATATGTAAAAGCTTCTCTCAAACTGTGGAAACTTACTTTGTATTAATATCCTGAAAAGCCATCTTTATGTAGACCAGCTATAATTTTTATTTGACTACAAAACTGTACGTGGAACTGAACCAGGGGTGTGTGGATTTTTTTTTAAATTTAGCAACTGTGTAAATAACAGCAGCACATCTGACAGATGAGTATATCTTCACCTTCTGTATTCCAATTGTAATTAAAAAAATACTAATATTTTAAAAGCTTCTCATTATCCCTTGTAACTTTTTTAGACTTTTCCAAATGCTAGCACTCTGATCTGGCAGATTTTCCATGCAGCTGGTAACAATGTAATTGATGATCCCATTTTGAAAAGATTAGCCTCCCACATTTAGGTGGAAAAGCTGCAAAGTAATTTTGCTGCCGTATTTATATTGGCCTGTTGAGGGAAAACTGACATGCTACCTCCTCAGCCCAGAAGTGCACGTTGAGTTTCTACTGCAAATGAAACCATGCCCTGAGAAGAGTATTTTGCCATGCTTACCATAGTCCTTCACAGAGGTGAAAGTTCAAGGCTAAGAAAATATTTCCAAAATGCTGAACATAATTCTGCTGCCCTCTTAACTAGCATGTGATACTGGGAAATAGAGACACTTGAATTTTTATACACACATCCTATGCTGCTTGAAAGATTGAGGCGTCCCACCTGAAAGTATCAAGAAAAACTGCAGAGAAGCCATAGATGTGTTGGCAGAAAAACACATGCTGTTACAGGCTGCAGTGACACAGCTTCCTCAAGGCTAAAAGAGCCTGAAAAAACTGAGCGTATCCTACCACAGGATGAATGTCTCAACTCGTTATATGTCCTACAGTGTCATTTTAAATAAAATAAA
>NW_008632878.1:0-9660 GCF_000691845.1 Merops nubicus | reverse complement strand
AAAATTAAAAAAAAAAAAAAAACAAAAAAAAAAACCCACTAATTAATATCAATATAGTATTGGTATCAAAGCAAGTCTGTGATCTGTCTATATATACTTGGCACGTTTTTATTTTAGTGATGTGAAAAGTCTCTTCCTATTAATTCACAATGGTGCCTTTTAAACAGGACTGTGATACATACAGCTGTGCATCTATTAATTGTGCCTTGGTCCCATCTGACATATACCAAGTGAATGTTTCATTAAGAGTATGGAAACCTACCATAATAAAAGTAAGTAAATCACATTTGTAGTCAGGATACTCTTAGATTTGAGAAACGTAAGCCAATGTTTCTAATGTCTATTAAAATTATACCTTTCATTTTCTTAAGTTTCCACAGTACCCTAGTATTTGAAATCATTTGCTATTTTAAAACATTCTAAAAACTAAGTTACCATTTTATTATGCTTAAAGTACTTAGAACTTAGCAGGAATTTCAAAACATGCTCAGAAGACATGTTTCTTTTTTTCTGTATTGATGGACCTTTTTTTAATACCTACTTACGCATCCACAAATTCTAACTCAGCAGGCGGAGGGAGGGGTACATAGAAGCATGTAGTTTTTATGTAAATTTTCACCTGTAAAGATTTCTCAAGTCTAGAAAGGGTTTTTTGATCAAAAAGAGCAGAGGCGAAAGAGCATCCCAGAGCATACCTCAGTATTGTCTGATTCTTACAACATTGACCAGGCCGTGGTCCATTTTGCTCAGCTGATAAATGTCTGATACTGAGTTCCTGTTTTGTCTTTGTTTTTCTTTGGAAAGTGACAGGACAGGTGGGGAAATACAGCAGATTTTCAGAAAGCCTGAATCTGTCCTTGTGGCTAAAGTAGTGTTCCAGGATTGATTAGTAATTCTTTGAAATCTCCGCTCTCTGTTCTTTCAGAGCTGTATTGCTGTGTTGTAAACAGTGATGTGTATGCTGAAGGTGACACACATGAGCAACTTTATTGACTTTCACATTTTTTAGCATCTCCCAAATTTTTAGCATTGAATTTTGCTGTCTGGAGGGACCTTGACAGGCTTAAGAGATGGGCATATGCAAACCTCATGAAGTCAAACAGGGCCAAGTACAAGGTCATGCACATGGGTCTGTGCACTCCCAAGCACAAATACAGTACCTGGGTGTACCGGTGGATGAAAAGCTGGACAGGAGTCAGGAATACACAGTCCCAACCCAGAAAGCCAGTCATGTCCTGCATCAAAAGAATTGTGGCCAAGGGAGGTGATTCTCCCCTGTGCTTTGCTCTTATAAGATCCCATTTGGAGTACTGTGTCCAGCTTCATGGCCTGCAGCATAAGAAAGACATGGACCTCCTTGAGCATGTCCAGAGGAGGGCCACAAAGATGGTCGGTGGCTGAATGAGTTGCGGTTGTTCAGCCTCAAAAACAGAAGGCTCTGAGGAGGCCTTATGGCAGCCTTCCAGTACTTAAAGAGGGCCTACAGGAAAGTTGGGGAGGGACTCTTTATCAGGGAGTGTAGTGGTAGGACGAGGGGTAATGGTTTCAAACTAAATGAAGGTAGATTTAGGTTAGATGTTAGGAAGAAATTCTTTACTATGAGGGTGATGAAACACTGGCACAGGCTGCCCAGAGAAGTTGTGGATTCAGCATCACTGGAAGTTTTCAAAACCGGGTTGGATGGGGCTCTGAGCAACCTGGTCTAGTGGGAGGAGTCCCTGCCATGGTTGGAACTAGATGATCTTTAAGGTCCCTTCCAATGCAAACTGTCCTATAATTCTATGATTTCTACAAAGTTTTCTACTTCAGAATATCACAGAATCACAGAATGTTAGGGGTTGGAAGGGACCTCCAGAGATCATTGAGTCCACCCCCCTGCCAGAGCAGGACCAGTCTAGGGCAAATATGTAATTATAAACCATAGTAATTTCTCTCTTCTTCCAGGCAAGTATTCACAGTTTAACCCTTGTTGCAAAAGCATTACTTAGGAGTGAGAATTCATCACTGATTTTGAGAAACGACCATCAAAAACTGGAGGTAAGAACATGATAGTTCATAGATTTACTCTTTACAGGATTTATTGTGCTACTGTATCATTCATTTTCATTCATTACTAGTGAACTGATTGTTACTTGTTTTAATTTTTTATAATATTCTAAATAAAAGTAATTTCATATTACAATGGAAATGTCAGAATTACTCAGATGACAATATCAAAATCCCAGTAGTCCCATTACCAAAAAATGTTCCTAGGTGAGAAGACTTACTGTCTCAAGTATTTCTGCTTGCTGCAGAAATATAAATAGAAGTATAAATCCTTCCTGTATCTGTGTAAATTAAAATGATAATTACAATTATTTTAAGGAATCAATAATGTTTTAAAAATTGTCCTGGGTCATTTAGAAGTGATCTTACTTTGTACATTGAATTTTCTTTATTATGTGTTTCTTTATTATTTCTTTCCACTTCATTACCCAGGATATACATTTGAAAGCGGTTCTTCTATTTTTTGGAAGTTCTCTCATCATTTTCTTAGATAAGGAAGTATATAACATTATAATAGAGGTGTCACATATAAAAGAAGTGTCTTTAATTTTGTTAGAGTTGTTATTCATCCTTTTATATTCTTTATTCCAAGATGTTTATAGTGGTTAAGGTATTGCTCTTCTGTGAGAACTTGTGCATGCAGGGGCTTATTTACTAGAAATTTTTAAGCAAAAGTCTTACTATATGATTTTATTGTTAATACCCCCAAAGTTTAAAGCAAAGTAATACTCAGTGTGAATTAAATCTTGTGCAAAATATTTTTGGAAAAATAAGCACCAAAGGTCAACTACTAGCTGATGTTGTATTCAGACATTTCATTTAAGTGATAGATTAAAATTCGATTCAGGAGTGAAAACACAGCTGAGAGACTTGCAGATATAACAAGACCTGTCTTTACAAACCAACGAATTTCAGAATTAACTTTTTTAAAGACATAACTGCAATTTGAATGTTCATTGTTCAGCTCCTCAATGCTTTTCTGAATAATGAAGTTGTGTCTCTAATAAATTCTTTAGTTAAAATAATTCAAACTCCCATAAGGTCACATTTATTTAAATGTGAATATTCCTTAGTTTAGTTTATACCAGGTATGCCTGGTTTAAAATAAAATTAGTAGCTACATGGCCTTTTCCACTTTTTGATTGGTTTAGAAGCTTTTTAATCACTGCAACCTTGCAGGCAGGCAGGCATTGAGTGATGAAGAATATACTATCGAAACTCTAACATAGACTTCAACTATTCATGATTTTGGTCCTGTATCCTTTATAACAGTAACTACTGACTTAAAGCAGGGCCAACCCTCATGAAATGAATGCACTTTCAAAGTGCAAGACACTATGTGAATACAGGTTTTCACGTTGGAGATGTTCTTATCAAATCCCTCCTACAAGTTCCCATACTTAGAAATTAAGTGATACCCTGGAAAATCACTGGGTACTCAGAAAAGTCGTGGTGCTTTGCTGATATTTTAGAAGGACAAGTTATTTATTGCTTGCATTCTGAACACTTTGCAGACCATGATTAAGATTTCCAAAGAACTCCCACCAGGTACAGTCCCCTTGTGGGTTATCCTCCTGAGCATCTTCGCTGGACTCTTGATTCTTGCACTGCTTATATTTGCTTTGTGGAAGGTAAGCTGCGTGTTCCTGTCTTCATGAAAATAAGGAACTATGCTTAATTCTATGCCATCTCCTTCTCATAAATAGACCCTCACAGACCCTAATATTATCTAGTAAGTAGAGTGAAATCTTGTAGAAATGACAAAATAAATAATAACATTTTTCTGCTGTCTGGCATGCAATGCTAACCAATTAAAACCTGTATTGCCAGTATGTTCTGCAAATAAAAATAAAAATATATTTTAGTATGATTGAGGGTTTATTCACAGGGGTTTTTATTAACTTGGGTTGTGGCTTTGGATAACCAGGTTTTCTCTTTTGCAAGAGGTGCTAAGCCTCTGGTGTAAGTATTGCCACAAGTGGGCACTCTTCTCCAAGCTAAACATTTAGCTAATACTTGAGTTAAAAGGTTATAGTTTATAAATTTCAACATGCGTAATCCTTTGAAAAATTGGAAAAGTATAAAACAAATTATAATTTGTTCAACTGAATACCAAATATTATTAAGCGTCTTAGCTTCTGACATTATGTGAGCATAACAATGATTTAGCAGTTATTCACTATCCTCCTTTTGACTGCTTTCATGACATGTTTTTCCGTTTAGTTTTTCCATTTAGTTTCAGTTTTTAGTTTTTCCCTTCCAGGAAAAACAGTGTTGTACTTTAGTGATAAAAGATTAATGACTTTTTACTGTACTGAAAATATTAAAATAGTAGTAAGAACAAACACAGAAATGCTACCAAAGTTGGTTGTATGCTTTGAGCAGTTCTTAGTTGTGTTTTTGTTTTCTGCAGGCTGGATTTTTCAAGAGACCACTAAAGAAGAAAATGAAGAAGTGAAAAAAAAAAAGAAAAAAAAAAAAAAAGCAGAAATTTTTGCTCAGGTCTGCCTAAAAAATGTTACTGTAAAATTATAAACATAGATACAGTGGTCACATTTTCTAAACTCTGGTTCATTATAAACCAAGCAGAACACCGCAAAGCAAATCAAGGACTTTGCAAAGGAAGAATATCAGCCTTACAGCATTTTGTGATACTCAAGGGCATACTTTCAAGTGTTCCTCGCTTTTGGATAGTAACTGAGTTCAAAGGTGCCAATGTTTTTTAGTATGGAAAATTCATAATCATATTTTTATATACCTATATATGTGGAATCATTTTTCATTCCAAATTATGCAACAAGTAAGCATGTGTGCAGCACAAGCTACATAACCCAGTATTTTTCATCACCTTACAATTTTCAGAATTTCCTCCTTAAAATGGTTCTGTGAAAGCAGACTATTCGTTCATGAAGCAGAACATGCAGACTTTGAGAATGCACCAAATACTGTATGGTAACTGATGTAATGACAGTTCAGAAGATAGAAATACCTGCAGAATTTTGGGTAAGAATTACTGAAGTACCTGTTGGACTTCTATTTCTGCTTGTTTTAGCATGTCTGGCTGAACCCAGGATACTCCAAGAAAGAGACTTTTATAGTCAAGTGGACTATAAAGGATTGATCCACTAAATTACATAACCATTTGAACTTGAAACACATTTTTGGCAGGCCTAAAAAAAATATGCACAAAACATTCAAGCCCATCTGATTGCACACTGTACTCAAATAAGCAGGGGCACAATTGCATCTGCAAGTTGAAATGTCCATATTCATACAGAAAACATCTAGAGGTACCCTGGAAATTTGACTCTTACTGTATATCTTGGAGTAGCCAAGGGGATGCTTCATAAACTGTCACTGTAAATTTGTTGTGTAGCTATTTAATCCAATGAGTTTAGAGTGTACAAAATGGTAGTTAACAAAAGAACACAGATAGGAAATTCAGCACTGGCAAGCTTCTTTTATTTTAATTCACACCTCATCTTTGTTACTTAAGAGTTTAACAAGTGATGGAGAATTTGCGTACTAAATAAGAACTTAACAAATGATGTTTATTTTGACTCAAAGATTAAAAGTTTATGTGAGAATACACTGAAATGTAGATAGCAGAAGATGTCTTTAAGAAGTTTTTCATTCTGTTTAGACTATTCAGTTTCTTACTTTCTTTCACGCACTGGTCTTCCTTCCATGAGGATCCTTCCCCAGAGCTCTCAGGCGGTGCCATGTCCTTGAGAGCTTCCTGTATTACTTGCAGCCACACAAAACTACCAGAAGAAAATGGAGGCATGCTGGCAAAATGTGATGTTGCCTCAGCCTGCCTGAGACAACTCAGTATTGATTGCCAATCGACTAGAAAATGTTGAGGAGAAGTAATAAGTTCTGTTAGATGTACTAGCTTGCAGAAAAGCCTTGCCTTGCCAAGGAAGCCAGGAAAATTTGTTCCTCCTCCTGGCACAAATTTCACTGACATGAAAAATAAAATAATTGTAGTTTTTGAAAAGGTTTTAATTTAGCACTGACTTTATAGTAATGGCTTAAACCACAGTAATATATTTTATAAAGATTGGTTTGTTTGGTTTTTTCCAAGAAGAAACCATAGATTGGGTTGGGCAAATACAACTCTGGAAGTGTGCCAGAAGGTGCTTTGTTGTTTGGAAGATGCTTTCACTCTTAAGTTCCTCCTGTTTAGTTTCTAATAGAGAGACTAGTTATTGGAAAAGGCTGAGACTTGTGTGAATGCAGCAAGTAGTATTAAGTTTGAAAGTGTCTGCAGTTTCTCCTTCTGTCTGTGGGAAAGGTGGTTATTTCATAACAACAATCTGCTGAAGGTAGCAGCATGACTCAGAGGAGAGGGCAAAACCCTCCATGGGAACACTGTGGGTGGCTGTCCTGTGTGGAGCCTGGGAGAGCCTCCAAGTCATCAGACTTGCTTGTTGTACTTATCTGTGCACCTGAAAGTGCACCGTATCCAAAGGGGTACAAGGCAAGGTGCCCTGGTTCTGACCACAGAACAAAGACTTGAATGGAAGCAAAAAAATTATGTAGAAGAACTGTGGCTAGAATCCCTGCTTCATTTGTCATGTGAGTTAAACAGTCCTCAAAGAAAGGCAAAAAATCATTTGCTGAAGAGCAAAGATAAATTAATATGCACGTGGGTGTTTTCAGTCTCATGTGAGATGTAGGTGTTAAGAAAATATATGAATTTGCCAATTCGTTTGAAAGATCTAAATGGCACTTGTCACTGCTGTATCTGAATGCTTCAGAATTATAATTGGTTTTTTCCTTATAGTACCTCTGTAAAGGCATAGCAATGCTGTTATCCTATTATGGTTTTGTAAAGGAACTGAATTATGAAGGAATTGTGACTCACCTATGCACACACAGAAAGTCTGTGACAGCAGAGGAAGTGCTTATATTTATTATTATTCATCCAGTTTGTTAACCATGAGATCATTTTCCTGGCTTCATAAAATTGCCCAAGTTGTGCAAGGCACACATCATTTTTACGCAGCGTATTTTTGTTTTGATTCACTTTTTTAGTTATGATAAGCTGTTAACTAGAGCTTTTTACTTTCCTGATGACATTTCATGTCTCATTTTAAAGCATCAGCCTTACTGAAAAAAACAAAAGTCAGTAGAACTGTCTATTTCCCTAGATAAAGAATTCACAAAAGTACCTATGTATTTTATCAACACAAAGTCTGTTTCAGATCAGTGTTTGATTCTTTTTAGACTTCCTTTGCACTGCAAAACCAGTAATAAGCTTCGTATAACCACACTGCTTTTCTCTGTGTCATGATGCTTTCCCTGTTTTCACCTTTGTCCTGTTATAGTTTCAACTGTAATATTTGTTTAAATATAAGTATGTAAAGGGGATAGCACTACAGCACATTATTCTTACACAATCTCAATTAGTAAAAGCACTCTATGAGCCTTTCCACACAGCACTGCAACAGCAGTATTTTGCTGCTTTTCAGTATATACAACAGAAAAGCCTACTGAGAGCAATAGTGCAAACATCAGGAACATCTCACTGATATTTGGCAGGCATAAAAAATAACAGAATAGCACGTAATCTGTTTTGGTCCTATAAAAAGAGACATAAGGGTTGTGTTCTAGTAACACGCTAAACATTTTTTCATTCAAATAAAAGCCTGTAAAAAAAAATCATAATAATAAATTTGGTGTATAATCAGAGCTTCAGCAGTGGAGGGAGTTTGATCCAGCTCACTTCTAGCTTCAACACTGAAGTAGCTAGCCTGAGAGGCAATGGATAAATTACATTTCTGTAGCATAGAACTTCTCTGGAAAGGAGCAAGAGCTTTAAACCATCACTCCTGCTTTAATATGAGGCTGTTACAGAGGTTGTTGGTTCTATATGTAGTTTTGGAAGGCTACATTAGTAGTTTTAGAAGACATACACTTTAGAGCAATCTCCCTGGGATGCCGTTTATGTTCCTGTGCTTGTCTGTTGTTACTCTAGCTCTCTATTATGAGCCCTTGCTGCAGACACAACCAGCCTATCCTGACCCCTTACCTGAGCCCTTTAGTACATACCCTGTGCTGAGTCATTTTGAGCATGATGTTCCTCTTCTGCAGAGCTTGAGTCAGGGGAACCCACCTTCAACTGGAGCTAGGGGTTTTCATCTCACTTGGCACTGAGAGGCTGGAGTTTTGGAGTATGGTCATACTCATCTAATGAATTCCATATAGTCTGATGGTCTTAATTTCATGAATTAACTTGTATAGCTGATGATCCCATACAAAAATAAAAGCTGAGCAAGCAAATCAGGATGTACTATTGCTAATTATACCACATAACAGGAATAGGAGGGAATCTGCATACTTTTTAAGAAAATCACAACATTCTGCACAGCATTTTTTTCCTGTAAAATTATTCCATGTGTTTTATTAATTAAAAAAATATTAAAGTCTAACGAGCCTCCTTTGTACTTTGTTTGCTTTTCATTAATATCAGAATAATATAAAGCAGGGGTTCTCAACTTTTCCTTCACCATGGACCCTTTTTAAATACCTTTTGTGGCCATGGACCACCAAGACTTAATTCAAAATTTAAAGCAGTAGACTGCATCAAATATATCTTTCAATTTCAAATTTTTCTTTGAATTTCAAATTCATTGAAGGGAGGGGGCTGTGAGAAAAGAAGGTGCAGTGCTTGCCGTGGGCCAGACCAAACGTTTCTGGGCTGGACGCTCCCCAGCCCTGCTTTAAGCCTTCGTGGACCTCCTGTGATGTCATCACAGGCACCCAGGGGTCCGTGGACTACAGGCTGAGAACCACTGAACTATAAGACATCTCAGTACCTAAAAACTAATTGATCCACCTACCAACAGAAAGCTGTTGTAGAATTAAGCACTCTTTCACAGCATAACATCAAGGAAAGCTTGATTGTGGTCAAACTGTGAGAAATATATTGACATTAATACTACGAATTCTGTACTTACAGCCACATTTGAAAACTTTTCAGACCATATGACTTCCTGACACAGGTTTGCAGTCATGACATTACATACATAAAAGCAGAAGACACATTAATTCATCTAGCCATTCTTCCTCTGCAGTGATTTTTCTGTACAACTTGTTCCTGTAACCCAAATAGTCCATTGTGCTTCATAGTTCTACATGATTCACATGATCTTCCTTAAAGACTAGAAAAGATTGGTATCAAAACTTCCTAGAAGACAAAGGTTACACCTTTTGTATCACAGTTAACTTTTAGAAGACATTACAAACCATCTAATTGCTGTTATCCGTCAGAGACTACTTCAATGGTGAGTCACAATTCTCTAATAGCAACATCCTGTCTAGTCATAAGGGAGTGCTTACCAAATATCTTACTCTATATACGTCTGATCATTAGAGTCTGCTAGACAGCTTCCATGGGAGTACTGCAATGAAAATCAGGAAAAAAAGCCACTTCTATTTTTTGCTTCTTTGTTTTAATATGCTTTTCAATGGAATTAAGGGGAAAAAAAATAGAATCAATTTTTCACAGCAAGAAGTGTAATATTTTGCAGTATTTGCACAAATCATCATAGAATCATAGAATGTCTGGGCTGGAAGGGACCTCCAAAGGTCATCTAGTCCAACCAC